>NC_056749.1:568847293-569082293 GCF_019279795.1 Protopterus annectens
TGCTAGCTTTAGAGGATTTGATTATGGATCTTAGTTTTTTGCTGAGGCTAACAAAGGAATTTTTCCAGTCTTGGGACTTCACTCTTTTCTGAAACAGTTTTTTCCTTCTGTTGTAGAGTTTGTTTATGGTGGGGGACCACCAGATTGGCTTCCTTTTTTTGGAGGAGTGCGTCTTGGCTCTGTTTGGTATGGCTCATTTCATGCACTTGTGTATGTGCTCATACAGTGCATTGGTATATGATTCAGCAGTCATGCACCTATTTTCCATTTGCATGGGTGTCGTGAAGTTAGCCACCTCTGTTTTTAGAAGCCCAAATTGACTTTGGAGAAGTTTTTTATGGTGGTTTCCTTTGGGAGGGGTGAGGATTGGATGTGGATATCCATGGTGATTACTTTGTGGTCAGATCTGATCAGGGAGGAGTTGATCACTGGTGTAGAGCAACAGTCACCCATGTTAGTAATGACCAGGTCAAGGATGTTTCTATCCCTGGTGGGGATAAGAATGAGTTGATCCAGGGCACTGGAATTAATGAATTCCAGAAAATGTTGAGCAAGTGTGTTGGTACATGAGTAATTTTCCCAGTTAATGGAGAGGTGGTTAAGGTCTCCCAGTATAAGGGTATTGGGTTGCACCCTAATATTTTCCAGTATATTTAGGAATATGGAGTGGGAGTCTTGGGACATGGTGGGGGATCTATATCAGGCTACAAGCCGTATTACAGCTTTGCCCAGTGTTAGTTGTACCTGAAGTATCTCTGATACGTTATGTTGGGCTACTAGTCTGGAAGTGTGCATATCCTTTATGAATATGGAGACACCACTGCCTTTAGTGCTTCGGTCCAGGTTTAGGGGCTGAAAAGTGTGGTATGAATTATAGCCTGGTAGTGCTGAGGTGCTCTCCCGAGCCTTGAACCAGGTCTCGGTCACTGCACAGATGTTGATGTTCTCCATTTTAAGGAGTGCTTCAAGCGAGTGCATTTTGAGATTTAGACTTCTAGCATTGAGTAGCATAACCCTCAGATTTCATTTGCTTGTAGCTGTTATGGTGGTAATTTTGTCTTAGGACATTGCCTAAAAAAGGCACTATAGGGGTGCCATGAGCCTTGACCAGTATCCGGAATCCCTGGGGTGACAGCTGCAGGCCATCTCTGGTGAAGCATCGAGGTCTGTCGATCATGTCATCCCAGGAAGACAGATACTGGATCCCCTAAGAATAACACCAGAAAATTAGCCAATTGTTGGTCAGTTATTTTCTGCTTGTACTGTGGTATCATTCTGCGTGACGGTAGGATGCTACTCAGAGCTAGGGTCATTCCTGCCTGGGCTACAAAATCAGACAGCTCCTCTAGGTCTCTTTTCATGTAGTCCAGGGAGGTACATCTCAGGTCATTCACATCAACTTGGACAATGATAGGGTCATATTTGTACCTGTTGTGCAGCTACCTAAGTGCGTGCGTTATGTGGCAGATCCTGGCACCAGACAGGCAGCTGACCGTAAATTTCTCCTTATTCAACCTAGTGGGTTGGACATTAGTGTGCCTTACTATTGAATCTGATAGGCCAAAGAAAAGCCATAAAGATGATAAAAGTGGACTATTGAGGATAAGAAAAAAATAATTATGTATTGTTACTATTATGCAAAAAGCCCAGAATTTCCAGACATAAGACATACAAAAAGATTGAGAGAAAAATTAGAGGAAAGAAAAATACTTCCGCAAGAAAACCTGCCAGGAGCTTCAAATGAAAGTTTGTGTTCATTGATACAGCAGATTTGTGAAACACAGTATATAGATCAAGAAACCTTGGCCTGTTTTGAAAAAGGAGCATCTGAGGAAGTGTGAAAATATAAACAACAAAACCAAGAGATATTTGAAAAGTATAAAAAAAGAAATATGGACATGGGAAAGAAAGAGATTTGCTATGGTGCAATATTTATACAAAGGAGAAAGCCAAATTTATCAATGTGAAGAAGGCAGCCGCAAAGATAGTCAAAGAGAAATACAGGCAAAGACATCCAGATATGGAAAAATTCGTAATAAAAAATAACATCACAAAGTTGGAATATAGAAAAAAAGATTAGTAAAGCAGAAGTTACAAAAATAAAAGTTGAAGTTACGGAGTGCATGCAAGGATTTGGTGTAGAAGGCCTAGCACAGATTACATCACAGCATGATGGAGTGAGTCCCCAAAGTAGGGAGAAACAGGAAGATCAGGAAACATCTGAAGAAGACATTTGGACATGGGAAAGAAAAACAGATTTAATATGGTGTAATATTTATGCAAAGGAGAAAGCAAAACTAACCAATACAAAAAGAGTAGCACCAAAGATATTTAAAGAGAAATACAGGCAAAAAAATCCAGACACAGACAACTTTATAATACAAAAAATAAGAAGACAAAGAGGAAACGTACAAAAGGAGATCAGTAATGGAGAAGTTAAAGAAATAGAAACTGAGGTCATGGAGTACCTGCAAAGTGAAGGATTCAGTGTAGAAAATCTAATTCAGAAAGCACCACAACAGGATAGAGTAATGGATATCCAAATTAAGGGGAAATCAGTGGAACAGGACGCAATTGGTCAGGTGCCATACGAAGATAATTTGGACCCTTCCACAGGAAACCAGTTTAAACATTCACTTGATGCTAGACAGCAGGGGAAGGAACAGGAAACTGGAAACTCTGATGCAGTCAGTGTTGAGGAGTGATAGGCCAGTGAGTTCCCATATGATAGAGCAACAGAGGGCACAGGATGAAATTGAAGAGAATGTGCCACGGGAAGATGCTATAGAACCTTCTACAGAATGCTTGCAGGAACTGGAAAACAAGGGATGTGCCCTTAGTTTGGAAGAAAATGAGCTAAGAGATTTGATTTAATAGACACAGACAGATATATCAAGATCAATATAAGAAATAGACTGCAGAATGTTAATAAAACCCAAAAATTCAGAAGTTTGATAAAACAAACACTGTAATTAGTACTGGTTATAGAGACCCATGTGATATAACAGAAGTAAACAGGATATATTACTGTGCAGTTAAATTAATAACTGATAAAAGTTCTACCACAAGAACACTGGGTACTGAGGGAAAGGAAGGGAAGGGGAGAAATCGAATACCATCATGGAAATATCGAACAGAGAAAACAAGAAGTTATGTACTCACCATAACGTTCGATGTATGTAGTCCATCTCGCCTCACATTCCTACCCGTGAGTTCGGAGCCGACTATCGGCTCCAACTCGGCCGATTATATACTAGCTCGAAGTCTTTCATTGGCTGGGCTAAGCAGGTATCCCAAGGTGCACTGCTCCATATCCCCAGATCTAGTTTGCTGCAGTTCATTTGTACTCCATGCACACATCACATCTAGGTAAGGAATAAGCTAAACCAGGGAACTGTGCATATGACAATCCAACCTCCAAATCCTCCAGGCAGGGGGAAGGTGGGAGGGTAAGTAAGAATGTGAGGCGAGATGGACTACATACATCGAATGTTATGGTGAGTACATAACTTCTTGATGTTGATTTAGCGCGGAGTTGCCCATAGAGCACCATCGGGCAGCGCCGGTTAAACTATTTCTGGCTCCGTAAAGTCTGCTCTTCAATTTTTCCCTTAGAACTTCTCTACTTGCAATCTAAACAGTCTATTCTCTATCTCAATAGCTCAGCACTTGCTCCTAAAGCATTTTTATATAGGTAAAGTACTTGTATACTAAACAAAGTACTACATTAGCCTAGAATCCCCTTGAATACCCATTTCCCTATAGGTCCCTTCTGACTCAGTTACACAGCAAACTTTTTCACTTTTTCTAGCATGTCGAAGGGTCAGTTGCTAGCGTCCTCTCCTGTTCAGCTGGTGAATCTGGGCATCTTGAGGCAATGTTACAATTGCCTCATGTACACAGACAACCCACTCCTTCTCCCACAAAACACAAATACATGTGAGAGATGCAACTATATAGCCAAACTGGAGGCTGAGCTCTCTCAACTCAGGACTGGCAAGACCAGACAGGAGGAGAAGGAAACCACGCACACCACAAACCCAGTTTCACATAGAACTATCACAACTGCAAAACAAACACATAAACACACAAAGACATACTCAGAGGCACTGATTAAAAATCTACCAAAACTACAGAGGCCTCCAAAGCAGACACCCAAGCAACTGCCACCTCAAGACATAAGACATGCAACACATAGTTCTCAAAGTCAGTGTGCTAAACAGTCACAGCCCTGAAGGCCAAACACAATGCCAGACACACTTGTTATAGGTGACTCCATAGTCAGACACACTGACGTCCCTCTCACCAGACTGAACAAGGAAAAGATCACAGTTAGCTGCCTGTCAGGCGGTAGAATCTGCCACATAACACAAGCACTCAGGTCACTCCACAGCAAGTACAAGTATGACTCAGTCATTGTCCATGCCGGTGTGAACGACCTGAGATGTACCTCCCTGAACTACATGAAAAGAGACATAGAGGAGCTCTCAGATTATGTAGCCCAGGCCGGTATGACCCTGACCCTGAGCAGTATCCTACCCTCACCAAGAATTATGCCACAATACAGAGACAAAATGATCAGCTTTAATAATTGGCTTAATTACTGGTGTCATTCTAAGGGGATCCAATGTCTGTCTGCCTGGAATGACATGCTTGACAAGCCACGCTGCTTCGCAAGGGACGGCTTGCACCTGTCACCCCTGGGCTTCCGGATATTGGCAAAGGCTCTTGCCACCCCCATAGTGCCTTTTTTTAGGCAAGGCTCAAATGATAAACCTACCGCCCTAGAAAACAAAAATGGAGAAAAACTAAGGGTAATACTGCTCAATGCCAGAAGTCTAAACCTCAAGATGAACGCCCTCGAAGCCCTCCTCAGTATGGAGAACATCGATGCTTGTGCTGTGACTGAAACTTGGTTCAAGGCTCCTGAGAGCACCCCAGCAGTTATACCTCATATCATGCCCCAAAATCCGGACCGAACCACAAAAGGAGGGGGAGTATCCATATTCATAAAGGATACCCACACCTCCAGGTTAGTGGCAACGCACGAAGCATCGGAGACCATCCAGGTGCAATTAACCATAGGTAAAACTGCCCTACAGTTTGTAACATGCTACAGACCACCTTCTCAAACTCAGGAAACCCACACAGCCTTCCTGAAGACACTGGAGAGTATAAATGTCTCTCCAAACACCATCATATTGGGTGACTTCAACTACCCAAACATAGACTGGGAACATTACTCAAGCCCCAACACCCTAGCCCAAAGGTTCCTTGAGTTCATAAACTCAAATGCTATGGAACAACTAGTCACCATTCCCACAAGAGGAGAAAATATACTAGACCTGATCATCACAAACATGGGGACAAAATGCTCCACACCGAAGTATATCCCTCATTGGTGAGATCAGACCATAAATTAATCTCACTGGAGATCCACATCCCCGCCCCACCCCCAGCAAAAAAGACCACAGTGAAGAACTTCTCAAAAGCAAACTTCACACTTCTTAAGACTGGAGTGGTATCCTTCAAGGCCCCCGAGCCAGTGGAAACCACAACCCACGCTGCTGAAACCCTTACAAATGCCTTCTACGAGCACCTCCAGGAATGTATGGATCAAGCAATCCTTAATAAAATCAAGACCCTTTCCACCAAAGGCAGGCGCCCGGTCTGGTGGACTCCAGCCATAAACAAACTCTACAACAAGAGGAGAAAGCTACTACATGACAGAGCAAAATCCTTAAATGGGAAGGCATCTCTGATCAATACTAGCAAAAATCTACGATCACTCATAAAATCATCCAAGGCCAACTTTGACAGAAAAATCGCTAATGACACAAAAGACAATCATAAAGCCTTCTTTAGCTATGTTAGAAACCTGGGTGGAAACTCCCAGATATGCTCAGAATTAGTCCAAAATGATAAAAAAATCACTGAACCCACAGACATTGCCAACATACTGGCAGACAGGTTCAGTGCAAATTTCTCCCCCCCCCAAAAGGAGAAATATCTATCCCACCAGAGTCTAGCCTCCCAAACATCTCAGATGCCCAGGTGAGAGCTGCTCTCTCTAAAGCAAAAAACACAGCATCAATGGGACCGGACGGTGTCCCCGGATGTGTGCTACACGAACTCAATGAGGAACTAAACCCACACAAGGCTGCTGTTTAATCTTAGCCTTACTACAGGATACGTACCCAAAGAATGGCGTACGGCAACTGTGGTCCCACTCCACAAAGGCGGTGCTTCTACGGACCCTGGAAATTACCGCCCCATAAGCTTGACGAGCCTGGTCTGCAAAGCTATGGAGAGGATCATAATGGAACTCATAAATAAAGACATTGGGGACCTACAGACACTGGATCCTACCCAATTTGGCTTTGTCAAGGGCAGATCCTGCCTCTTGAACTTGGTCGACTTTTTCGAAACAGTCACTAAGGCCATTGATCAGGGTAAGGCAGTTCACACAGCCTACCTTGACCTAGCAAAAGCGCTCGACACAATACCCCACTCGGGCATCATAGAAAAGCTCACCAGCTTAGATGTAAACCCATATGTCACAAGATGGGTTGCAAACTGGCTCAAGGACAGAACACACAGGGTTAGAGTTGCTGGTGCCATGTCAGACTCTAAGCCGGTCACGGCGGTGTCCCACAGGGCTCAGTCCTGGGCCCCTCTTGTTCGGCATTTATTTTTCTGAAGTGCAGGCAAACATAGGGGATTGTGGTTGACAAAATTTGCAGATGACTGCAAACTGGGCACCATAATTGACACTCCATCAGACACAGACATCCTCCAGAAAGGTCTCATAGAAATGGATAACTGGTGCCAGAGCCATGGCCTTAAGCTAAATGCCAAAAATGTATAGTCATACCCTTTGGGAAAAACAAGGTAACCCCTAATTACCACATAGGTGGTAATCCATTAAACACGGAAGAAGTTATCAGGGACCTGGGGACCCAAGTTGACAGTAACCTCTCTTTTGACACTCACATTGCCAAAGTGGTTAGGAAGACCTTCTACATTGCCCACCTGATCATGAAGGGATTCACATCCAGATCAGGAGAGGTCATTGTACCCTGTACTCTTCACTTATCAGACCAATGATTGAGTACAACGCCCCATTCGAATGTACCTTACCCGACACCTGCAGCAGTTGGAAAGACTCCAAAAGTTCCTCACCAAAAGGATAAAGGCTCAAACATATGTCATACGATGCCCGACTGAAGAAACTCCAGCTCTATTCAGTCGCATACCGCCTGCTCAGAGGTGATCTGTGCCTGACATACAAGGCAATGTCCAACCCGAATTAATGGACATGCTCCACCTCAAAAAATCCAAATGCACCAGAGCCACGAGAGCAAGAGACTTAAACCTCAACACGGATATAAATAGGATGTGCTGGAGGGACAGATTCATCACCCAGAGACTCCCTACACTATGGAACAGAATCCCAGTCCATGTGAGGCAGAGCCCCTCACTGACTCTGTTCAAGAGAAATCTTGACGAGTGGATGGGAGATCGTAGGTTTACCCTGGGAATCATCTCTGTATCACTGCTGGACAGAGGCACAGCAAATTAATGGGTATAGTATTCTCATCCTAAGGGGTGGTGAAAGCCACACACACTCTGGCTAGGCTTATAAATGCCCTAGGGCAGATAGCCTAGTATGCACCTATGAACCTATGAACCTATGTAGTCCTATCTCACCTACATTCTTACCCGTGGGACAGCGTCCCTAGCACCTACATCCTGGGTGGCTCATAGGAAAATACTCCTGAGAACTGTGGAGCCAAAGGAAGACCTGCCCCTGGAGACCATGTCCAATTTGTAATGAGAAACAAATGTGTGAGGAAAAGCCCAAGCAGCTGCAGCACATATATCATCCATTGACAATCTGGCTTGATAGGCTTTGGATGTGGAAACAGCCCGAGTAGAGTGAGCCTTGACTGGAAATGGCAGATCCTTTCCTCCCGCTCGATAGATGAAAAAGATACAGCTAGATATCCATTTAGACAGTGTGACCCTGGATACCGGGGAGCCCATTCGGTTTTCTGAAAAGGAAACGAAAAGTTGATCCGACATTCGGATATCTTTTGTTCGGTGTAGATAGAAGCATAATTGTCTATGTACATCCAACTGGTGAAATCTAAATTCTGCCTTGTTGGAAAAGTGGGGAAAGAAAACAGGCAGCTCAATGGACTGATTTAGGTTAGACACGGAGGCCACTTTAGGAAGGAACGAGGGGTTTGGTTTGAGAGAGACCCTGTCTTTAAGTAAGATTAAATATGGAGGTTGATGGAAAGGGCTTGAATTTCTGAAACTCGCCTTGCTGAAGTGATTGCTGTTAAGAAGGCTGTTTTCCAGGTCAGGAATTTCAATTCACAGGTAGCTGCAGGCTCAAAGGGTGGTAAGGTAAGGGCTTGTAAAACAAAATTGAGATCCCAGGGCGTGATAGGCTCAGACACTGGTGGACAGAGCAATAGAGTACCTTTTAGGAAGCCTTGCATAGTCTATGCGCCATGAGACTCGGATCATTTGCTACGTGGAAATTAGAGATCGCTGCCAGTTGAACTTTGATGGTGGCTGATGCAGAACCCTGATGGAAGAGAATGGACAAAAACTCCAGAACTGAATCTATTGGGGCTGTGTAAGGATCAATGCCTCTGGTATGTGCTCAGATAGAAAACCTTTTCCATTTACTGGAATAAATCTTCCTAGTGGATGGTTTATGAGAGGATGCTAAGATATGGGCCACTTCCGGTGAAAAATTATGAAGTCTGACTAACGATGGAATTGGAGTAGCCAGGCTGTCAACTGGAGGGTCATCAGGGAGGGGTGGAACTGTCCCGACATGTGTGTCAGTAAATCTAGTTGAGGGTCCAGAGTCCAAGGAGTGTCCACAGTGAATTGCTGAAGGAAGGGGAACCAAACTTGGCGAGGCCATAGTGGAGCAATCAGAATCATTCTGCTTCCCAAGGATTGCGCTTTCTGAATAACATTTGACAGCAAGGGAAATGGAGGGAAAGCATAAAGCAGACCGGGGGGCCAATCGTGAACCAGAGCGGCCCTGGATGACTCCCCCTGTGGGGGGATCAGCGTGAAGTAGTTGCTGCATTTTGCATTGAGGGGACTGGCTAAAAGGTTGCAGCAAGGCCGACCCCATCTGCTGAAGATTCGCTCTGCAACCAGGCGATTCAGGGACCACTCATAAGGCATCAGGATAGCTCTGCTTAGTCTGTCCGCAATCACATTGGACTTTCCCAGAATGTGCATTGCCACCAGAAACTGTTGGGAAGTTATTGTCCAATGCCACACTCGAATGGCCTCTCAGCATAGAGGGTAAGACCTTGTTCCCCCCTGTTTCTTTAGATACCACACTACTGACATGTTGTCTGAGTGAATCGCAATCGTCCCTAGGGGATGGCCCTGGGCGACTCCCCCTGAAGTAGTTGCTGCATTTCGCATTGAGGGGACTGGCTAAAAGGTTGCAGCAAGGCCGACCCCATCTGCTGAAGATTCGCTCTGCAACCAGGCGATTCAGGGACCATTCATAAGGCATCAGGATAGCTCTGCTTAGTCTGTCCGCAATCACATTGGATTTTCCCAGAATGTGCATTGCCACCAGAAACCGTTGGGAAGTTATTGCCCAATGCCAAACTCGAATGGCCTCTCAGCATAGAGGGTAAGACCTTGTTCCCCCCTGTTTCTTTAGATACCACACTACTGACATGTTGTCTGAGTGTATCGCAATCGTCCTTAGGGGAAGAACATTCTGGAGTGCCTGCAACGCAAGAAGCACTGCTCTCATCTCTAGGATGCTTATATGCAGATGTATCTCGTGTTCTTGCCACGTGCCTTGGACAGTCCTGTCAAGATAATGCCCCCCTACCCCATCTGGGAGGTGTCCGTGGTCACCGTGGCAACGGGAATGGGTGGAACGAAGGGCTTTCCCCTGTCTAAATTGTTGCTGCACAGCCACCAGCCAAGGTCCTGCTTGCATCTGTCCATGAGTAAAATGGGATGAGACAGTGGCAGTTTTTGGAAGGACCATTGAACAAATAGGAGCCATTGGAGAATTCTCATGTGTAATCGCAAGAGGGACCAACATGATTGTTGCTGCCATGGTCCCCAGGAGATGGAGAACCACTCTTGCCTTCGCTTGTCTCAGGGGCATCAGCATGTTTATTTGTTGTTGCAATGCTCTGATCCTTTCCTGCGGTAAAAATGCTCGCATTTGAATGGTGTCTAATTCTGCTCCTATAAAGGTGACACGCTGTAAGGGCAATAAGGCAGATTTTTCCCAATTTATCATTATACCCAACCGGTGACATAGATTGACGGTAGCATCCCTGGTTTGAACTAGTTGATGCCTGGTGGGGGCGGTAAGGAGCCAGTCATCCAGATACGGAAACACCTGGAATCCCTGACGTCTCAAGTGAGCCGTAACCACCGCCATACACTTGGTGAACACCCTGGAGGCTGTGGTGAGACCAAAGGGCAGGGCTTGAAACTGGAAATGACTGGCTCCCAGCTGGAAGAGTAGGTGACTCCTGGATGCTCTATCCATCTTCACATGGTAGTAAGCATTCTTGAGGTTGATGGAGCACATCCATACCTCCCTCTCCCAACAATGGGAGAATCGATTGTAGTGTGACCATACGGAACTTGGACTTGCGTATATAACTGTTTAGTTGACTGAGATCTAGTATGGGTCTCAGGTCCCCTGTTCTTTTCTGCACCAAGAAGAATCTTGAGTAAGTCCCTAATCCGATTTGGTCTGAGGGACACGCTGGATGGCTCCTTTTTCTAGCAGCAGTGAGACCTCTGAGGCTGCTTGATCCCTTTGACTGGGTGGAACGTCTGGGATTTTTCTGATTGTCGGGGGTTCTGAAGAGAATGGAATGAGGTAACCTCCAGAAATTATCCGTAGTACCCATCGGTCCTGGGTAATGCTCTCCCAGGCTTCCGGATATAAGGAAATTTTGTTCCCCGACTGCCTCCCGATAAGCGCAGTTGGGCACACCCTCAGGAACGAGAGTATGGAGAGCGATGAAAAGAAATGTGATCTCCTGAATTGCAGGGGCCCCCTCTGCCTCTGGGGTGACGTCTCCATGAATAACCCCCCTCCCCTGCCTCTGGAGGGGAGTTCACCTTGTGCAGCAGGAAAAAACCTCTGATTTCTTGAACCACATTTTCCCCCCTGCTGGGCCTTGGGATAAGGCCTAGAAGGAAGGGAAAAATGGACCCCTACGGCAGACAGGGTCTTTCCCTCTTGCTCGCACCTGGTGAGGGTGTCTTTCACTTTGGTTCCAAACAAGGAGGAACTGTTAAAGGGGGCGTCAGTGAAGGAAGACTTGAAGGCCTCCGCAAAGTGACACAGGCGCAGCCAGGCTTGCCTTCTAAGGGCGAGCCCTGAGCTTGCTGCCCTACTCGCTCCCTCGGTTGCATATGAAATGAGCTGCATGGACGAGTTAGCAATGGAGTTGAGGGTAGAGACCTGGGCGTTAACCGTCTGAGCCACCGCCTCAGGTATGTTACCTGCAAGAGTATCTCCCAACTCTTTGAGGAGATCTTTCTGGAGCCGAGTGAAGTGAGACAGATAATTCAAGCGACCGTAGAGTGAAGGTTGCTGAAGATAGGGTATGCTTCCCGTACCGATCCATGGTCCTAGACTCCTTGTTAGGCAGATGGACTGATGAAGAAGACTTTGCTCCTTCCTTCTGGGTGGCTGCCGCCATCACCATGGCATCTACAGGGACTCCTTTAGACAGAAACTCTTTGCCCTGGGGGGCGGAAAGAAATTTGTTGGGACGCCTGTGCATGGGCTCCACAGAATCGGGGTTTTCCCACACTCTTCGACAAATGAGGTCAAGAAGTTCGTCGAAGGGTGGAGACACCCAGGAGGCGGAGGGTTGAGCACCAAAAGCCTTAAGGAATACTGACTCCTCCTCGGAAGGAGCTTTGGAAGGCCAGTCACCTCTTTGTTTCAGTATCTCCAGAATATCGGAGAAGTAAACATCATCAGAGGATGACTTGGGGGACCCTTCCGATTCCTCGAGGTCAGTATCCGAGGTGAGAGACTCATTCTGGGAGTCTATGTGCTTCCTCTTGCACAATTTCTTTCTAGGAGGCTCCTCAGGCACAAACTCTGGGAGATCCTCAGAAAGTTGGGGACTGCTCGTGGGGGTATCCTTAGGGCCTGGCGCTCTACTGTCCATGGATAGGTGAGTATCAGAGGCTGTTGCCGGGGTGGTGGGGGACAGAATGACCGACCCGGGTGATGTATCTGATGACCTGGCCAGCGCGCCCCACATGGCCTCGAAGGCCGGTCCCCCCGAGTCCGAGGACCGGCCAGCCTTCGAGGCCATGACCGAGACCGGGGTCCCACGAGCCGATGCACCAAGTGGGAGACTCGGAACCAACAGATGTCCTGAAGTATCCCCCTCGGGCCCGACCGAGGAGACCAGAGTCCCGAACCCTGTGGACAGAACCGACATGGTCAGAGCAGAGGTCGGCACCGATAGACCCTGAGGGGTATCGGAGCCAGCGTAGGAACATCACTCGGAGCGGAGCATACTGGCTCCGACGACAAGGATGTGCTCTGAGGAGGAATCATTGAAACGGTCATAGGAACTGGCTCCAGAGCCGAGTGGGTCAGAGCCGAGAACAATTTAGCCAACACCGGCGAATGCAGGAGCTTCTGCATCACCCTATCAACATTCAAATCAGAAAGCCTGGAGGATTTGGAGGAGAGCGATGGAGATTGGGATCTCTTGTCAGGTGAACCATGCATCACATTGGGCAACCGCCTCCGAATGGGTTCAAGAATGACAGGAGCCGACGCCGATTCGGTTAACACTGATACCTCCTGCGGCCCCGAGGACAGTGGAGCCGAGGAAGTAGAGTCCAGTACAGTAATCTTCTCTGGAGGCTGCGAAGAGACAGATGGAGCTGGAGACCTTTTCTTAGCCTTGAAAGCTTTGGGTTTTGACTGAGAACTGGAAGCAGAGTCTATAGCTTCCTCAAACGACGGTTTTAGAAGTCCTTTCAATATTAATTTATTTTTTCTCTCCTGGAGCACCCTAGGACTGAACGCGTGGCAAAAGCCAGACGACTCCTGTAAATGGATGGCTCCAAGGCAGTAAACACATACAGAGTGCCCATCCGTGATGGACATCTTATATCCACACTTGGAACATTTTTTAAAGCCAGTCTTATGCTCCTTCTGATCCTTAGACATCTTATAACTAGCGCTAAGTGAAACCACCTAGACACAAATCACAAAAAAGTGCGGGAACAACACACAAAGTAGATACACCAGAAAAACTCTACTCGACACAATCTAAGAACCTCTAACTGAAACGGTTCTTCTAAGGGGACACACAGACAAAACACAATCACACTAATAGCTTATCTAACAACAGAGGGGAGGACTAGGTCCTCTAACTAAAATGGGCCTAGCCCGCTGGAACAGTTAGGAATACCAAAAAACACAACTACCACACTCAAACACAGCAACAAGAAATAGCTATCAAAATAGCTTTTGGGTATGAAATATCAAATTTTTCTACGGGAAATAGCAAAAAAAGAGGGTACTTAGCCACAGCCAAGCGAGACCACGTCTGAGCTGCACAAGCGGCAAACGAGATCTGGGGATATGGAGCAGTGCACCTTGGGATACCTGCTTAGCCCAGCCAATGAAAGACTTCGAGTTAGTATATAATCTGCTGAGTCGGAGCCGATAGTCGGCTCCGAACCCACGGGTAAGAATGTAGGCGAGATAGGACTACATAACATCTATAAAGCAGTTAAGACAAGAAGTGTCACTGTTAGAAGATTACAGAAGAGGGAACTCAACAAAATACTCAAAAGGATAGACATGATAAAAGCAATGTGCAGTATTATAATAGACCAGGATCTATCATGTACTATTGCAATAACAAACAAAACATTTCAGCACAGGCTGAAAGACTTAGAAGATACGAAAACAAATAAAAAGGAAAAGTACAAAATAAGCAATTTATTGATGATCCAAAAAAGTTTTATAGAGAACTGGGAAATAAGGTAAAAGGAATTGAAAGATTGGCAAAAAAGAAGAAATAGATACATTTTGGAGCAGTATCTATGAAGATTCTGTGGAACATAACACAAATGCTAAATGGAATGAAAAGTTAAAGAAAAAGAGGTTCAAAGGTACAGGATATGAAATGGGATGAAGTAACAGCCAGAGAGATTGAAACAAAGTTAAGAAAAGCTTCTAATTGGAAAACCCCAGGCCCAGATGCAGTACCTAATTTTTTGGCTGAAAGTATAAACATCTTTGCATGAAGATTTAGCCATGAGTAAAAACTATTTATATGCACACCCCAAAAAGACACCAACCTTCATAACAACAGGAAAAACAATGTTTGTACTTAAGAGTGAACCTGCAAGCTACCCTAAAAATTATAGACCAATAACATGCCTTCCGACAACATATATACTATATATGGGAACTGATGCTGACAAAGTTTATAGTCATTTAGAAGAAAACTCAATTTTGGCAGTAGAACAAAAGGGCAATAAAATAAAGTCATATGGAGCAAAAGATCATTTGTTGTTAAATAAAGTAATAGTGGAGAACTGTAAAACGGGGAAGAAACTAAGTATGGTATGGATTGACTACACAAAAGCATTTGATAGTATACCACATTCATGGATAAAAGAGTGCTTAAAAATGGATAAGATACACCCTACACTGATCGACTACATTACAGTGACCATGAAACAGTGGCAGACCACTTTGCAATTAAGTCATGATAAAGGACAAATTATTATCCCAGGGATAAAAATTCAAAAGGGGATATTCCAGGGTGAGACTCTGTCACTGCTGCTATTCTGCCTTGCCCTTAACCCATTAAACTGTTTACATAACAGCTTAGGCCATGGCTATAATTTGGCTCCTAGAAAACAAAGTGTAAAGAATTCTCATATTCTTTGTCAATGATTTAAAACTGTATAGCTCACCAGATGAGGAACTGAAAGCACAACTGCAAGTTGTCAAAACTTTTTCAGACGATATAAGAATGTCATTTGGTCTTCATAAATGTGCAAAAGCAACCTTTAAAGCAGGAAAACATCAGTTTGGGACAATAATGTGATATAAAAGAACTTGAGCAAGAAGGAGTGTATAAATACTTGGGAATTGATGAAGGATCAATAATAACAAGTGACCAAATGTGAATAAAACTTAGTAAGGAACACTTTAGAAGACTTAAATTAATTCTGAAAACAGTACTGATATCTAGGAAAAAAATTCAAGCTATAAACTAATTTGCTCTTCCTGTCCTAACTTACAGTTTTGGAGTGATTGACTGGCCCCAAAATGTGCTGGATAGAGTAGCTAGGAAAACAAGAAGGATGCATCATGCTCACTAAATGATTTATAAAAATTAGTGCATACCAAGATTATACATTCCCCGATCTGAAGAAAGGATGGGCCTCCTTGAACTTTATTATATGTATAGATCTGCAATCATGGGACTCCACACACATCTGCTGACCCAACAAGACCCAAATGTAGTGAAAGTTTTGAAACATGAGGAGAATAAATGTAAGATGACTTCTCTGCTTAATTTAGCAGAAGCATATCGGTGTCAAGCAGGAATAGAAATCAAACCAAAAGTGGATAAAAATTAGGCAGCAACTGAATGTGCCAAAAAACAAAATAAAAATATAAGGTGAAGGACCAGATGAGAAGGCAAGAAATGTGGAAAAAAGCATATAGTTGCAAGTATAGAAAACTTCTGGAAGAACCTCATGTTGATCAGGAATGAACGCAGGAATGGTTAAGGAGAGGTGAACTCAAATCAAGAGATGAAAGGTTAATATTGGCAGCCCAATATAGTGGGCTATGTACACGCTGGTTTACAAAGTCCACTGAACATGTGGGAGAGAGAGACAAATGTAGGTTTTGTAAAAGTGAATTGAAAACAGCTGCACACCTTGTTGCAGGCTGTGACATACTAATGGCAGAAGGACTATATACTGAAAGGCATAATAATGTGGCAAAATTGTTGCACTGGGGATTGTGCAAACATTATAGTATTGAAGTTGCTGAAACATACTGGAAACATGAACCACAAAACATCATAGAAAAGGGTGACGTTTATATCACATGGGACCACCCATTACCAACAGTTCAAAACACAGATGCTAGAAAACCGGATATAGTGGTTCAAGAAAAGCAGACAAGAGTAGCATTGATTATTGAAATCACCACACCCAGTGACTACAGTGTCTTGCATACAGGGAGACACAAAGTCATAAAATATTAGGATCTGCAGGCAGAAATGAGAGCAATGTGGAAGAAAGATACCCAAGACAGTTCCAATAGTAGTAGGAGCAACGGGTCTTATAAAAAAGAATCTACAATTGTATTTAGATATATTACTAATCTATATAACTCCGTACGAATTGCAGGATGAGTCATTACTGGGCACATTGCAGCTGCTCCAAAGAGTACTTTTGGGTGACATCAACAATTGAAACAATACTAATTTCATGAACTTTAATTGTACTTTGATTGAGGAATGGAGACCATTCCCGTCATGGTATTAGAAACCCAAAAGACTTGGAGAAATTAAAAGACTGAAACTGTCCTCACCTCTGTGCAGAATGGTGAAGGCTGTCAGCCTAGCTAGATGGAATTTTTTAGACAATTCTGTCATTTGTAAATATTAATATAAGCCACAGGCTTGTTCTCTTAAATGTGAAAAGACTGCATTGGATGTTGAAGTGAAATAAATGTAACAGTGCACTCTGCTGTAAGAAAGCTGATAAGTCAAGCATTGTGAAATTCTTTGATCTAAAACTCGGAGCCAAGATGTCTAGAGAAAGGCATTCTGCCTTTTGTTTTGATGCCAGAGTTAATGACTAGAATTTATATGTATAATTTCTTTTATTGCTCTGAATTCCTGCACCTGCAAGATCAAAAGAGCTACTAACCTCTGAGTTTCTGTTAGCCTGGGAACCAGAAAAAAATGATGTAATCCGAAATGAATCAGTGGTACCGTGTTATCAATTTAAGAACAGAGAGAATGAGGACATTTAGCATTTGTCTTCAGAACATTCAACATCACCAGCACTGTCTTGCTCTATATGTAAGTTTACTTTAGAACTGTGTTTTCTCTTAGATATAGCTAGGAACTAGGAAGATTAGATTAGTCTTTTTTCTGTATAGATGTCAGAATTTTTCTACTGTATTATTTTAAGTATTTCTCTGTAATCTCTGAACTCTTAACTAGCACTGGGTAGTAATAAGTATTGTCTTGTGTTTTTATTATTTATTATTAAATATTTTTAAACCTTTCAAATGTGGATGTTTTGTGTAGAGATAATTTAAGCTCTAAGAGTACATTGCATGTATATACTGATATTGGCCAAGCCACTCCAATAAGCCTTGACTGTTCAGTTACACTTACCATTTGGATAATAATATTGCACAGTATAATTGAGCACCCTTTCATAAGGGCCTTTGAGTAGCTGATAAATATTAGTGGCTGTTGGCAAGTGGTACTACTGTATAGTCTGGGTAAAAGGCGCACAGCTGGAGAACATGTGCCAGCCTTCCCAAGGAGTGTCTGTGTGGTTGTATATAACTCTTATCTCAAAGCGTGTGTGTGTGTGTGTGTGTGTGTGTGTGTGTGTGTGTGTGTATGTGTATGTGTGTGCGTGTGCCAGCTACTTGGTCAGGGACATGAAGCACTGGATGGACAGAGAGGGTGATGGAGGTTTTAGCTTGCCCACTAGGGTGAGATCTGGACCCTACAGCTATGCCAGTGGGGAGTCTTATTGGGGACCTGGAGAGAAAGGGAGAAACCAGCCCCAGACTGACTGTGATCTCTGTGTGCTCTTAAGGGAAATTGTACTTTACTGTGTCTGTATTTATTATACTTTCCCTATATGGACACCCCTCACTGGTGTTAGTGGTAAGGATTGAGGCTCTTAGATTGCTGGGCCAGCGCACGGGCGTCACAACTTCCCAACAACCAACACATCTATAAATCTATTCACAACTTCAGTCCACATACTTCCAATGCTGTTTGGAATAAACTAAAACCTTTCCACCTGGATGATGCTATAACAACATTTAATTCAATTTTCTTTGATATAGTAAATCTGGTACCTCCCAGAAACAAGAGAACAAAAACAAAAGATGTACCTTGGCTGTCTAAATAAACCAAAAATCTTACGCTAGTCACAGATAAAACCTGGAAAACTTGCACACTAATAAAACACAACAAATAACCTCACCAAGAAAACTATTACATTAATATTCAAAATAGTAGCAAAAGCAACCAAAAAACATTCTCGTCCTCTATTAAAGAAATACTCCATCCTGGACAAAAACATAATCCCAACCCATCCTAAACAATGCATCACTTGATACTGCCATACAGTTACTACCTAATTCATTCACATCATAGCCTCGATTACCAAAGATTTCAACAATTCCACATTATGCTCAACAGCCACAAATGTCTCGACCTTTACCCTACAACCAGTTTCTACAGTCTCTATACAGCAGCTCTTAAGCAAACTAAAAATTATGCCCTATCTCAGCAGGTAATTTACCTAGTGAATTTAAGAAAGTATGGCTCCATCCAGTGTCTTTTCTTATTACTAGGTCTATCCAAGAATCTTATGTCCATATACTATGGAAAAAATGGCATATTATTCCCCTACATAAAGGTGACAATTCAATAAACATCACAAATTTTAGACCAACTGCAATCTTATCCCATTTCAAAAATATTAAAAAGTGCATCCAAAGGCATTTCCTAAATTATCTAGTTCAGGAACAACTCTTAATCCCCATCTAACATGGCCTTTTATCATCCCATAGTACTTATACATCTCTTTTAGAATTTACTGACACTGTAAACAAAGCTAGGGGTAGTGGCAAATTAGTCTCAGACCTATTTCTTGACTTACTGCTTTTGACACAATTTACCATGATAAACTCCTAATGCAGATGTCCTCACTAGGCTTAACACTAGATACTCTCAAATGGTTCCAGAGTGGCTCTGTGGTGCAATGTGCAGTGTATAGTACTTCCAGTAAAATGGTAAAAGGCATTCAAAGGTGGGTTCAAGTCCCACCAGAATCAACTTTTTGTGTGAGTCTCTGTAGCAAAGTGATTAAGGAGCTGAATTTATAATGTAAAGGTTCTGAGTTTGAGCTTTGCTTTGATCGTACATCCCTTTATGGTTTGACTTCTATACCACATGCAGTCAGAACAGCTTTAGGGCTGGGGGTTGGCATAAGGGTTAAGGTATTTACCTGGCACAGTACTCAATCCACATCCACCCCCACCTCCCCCAGTGGGATATAGTTCATTATACGTGAATTTTACACGGTCTGTCTTGTACTTTAAAATTCTATATTTTATACATGCTGCACAGCCTAGAAAACTTTAATTTTTTCTCTTGCTTATATTGCTTGTTTTGTGCTCATAAATTTTGTTTAAATATTAACATATTAATAGGAGCTTCTTCCTCTGTTCCTCTGCTAAAAATGACACAGACTTTCCCAGTAAACAAATGACAAGTAAAATAAAATTTAATTACAAAGAGAAAAGTTGAAACTATTGCTTCTAAACTAAATATGCGTACTAACTCAAAACCTAACTAGACTGGCATATGTGCCTTCTTCTTTGGGCATATCATGTCTGAATTTAAGAAAAATGCTTAACGACATCTGACTATTGAAGTAGCCAGTATCAGCTTATGAACAACAAAAGCAGTTACTGACAAACATCATAAAGGGCCAGATTCAATAAAGCCTACACTAAGTGCGCACAATATATATATTCAAGAACATTATCACATTTTTTTGTGCTTTTAGTCACTCAAAGATTACACTAAGTGTACCTGTAGTCTAAACTTTGTGGCAACCTTTATGAATCCCTGTCAATATTTAAAGCTGCAAGATTATCAGTAGGAAAAGTAAAATTAGGAAGAAGGTGACAGCAATGTCTGTGTTGTCTGTTCACTCAGAAAGGTGTACACAGTGTAGGCATTATTGAATCCCAGGGAAAATGTATGGAATGCAAACTAACACAGTTTGAAAAACTCTGGAATATTTAATATTATAAACATTTCCCCTCTCTCGCTCTCACTGGAAGCAAAAAAAAAAAAAAAAGAGCATCATTTATCTAGAAAAGTCTTGAAGGCTGCAATATGAGAAATTTTTATTTAATACCTCTTGGCAATATGGGTACTCTGAATACTCCAAATGTTACTATATGAGAGCATACAGAGTACTGAAAGCATTTACAGCTATAAAACCAGTGCATTGTTCTAGAGAGATTTGTTACTATTCACAAAGGGAATATGTCCTAAGACAACTTGGAGCACCAGATAGAATGATATCCAGTGAACATACAAACATATGCTGATGAGGATGTTGGCTTCCTAAATATATGTACTCATTCCCTTCTGGAGTATTTATAGACGAGACATAACAGGTACTTAAATCTTATCTAGCTTCTGTCAAGATGGATTAGTTTAGTGAGTTAAAGACTTCTGACAGAAACTAAAGCATGACTGGAGCATTTGTTACATGAAAAAATATTCTCCACTGTTCTAGAGAGAAAGGCAGCATACCAACCAGTCATCTGCAGAAAAGATGATGCATACCTAACCCATTTTTTGTTTTCCCAGAATACCTACAGTAGAGCATGAATGTCTCTCTCCATGATGAGCATATGACTATGGCTGCAAGACCCCATGATGCCTTAAATTTTATTCTACAGATATTAGCAATGATGTTTAGGGGACATAATTAAAACAAAAACATTTTAATGGGTTTTATATTATTTCTCCAAATACTAACAAGGATTTCTAAGGGACATAATTAAAAAACAGAAATCTTAAGACAGAACTTTACTTCTTCTAGATAAGAAGTCTTTTAAATGGACACTAAAACCATTTTTCTTCTTATTTCACAGGAACAATACACAAATAGTGTATCTGTCAATCTTGCATTAACCATGTTTGCCACTTGCCTTTCCTCCACAAAGAGATAAAAGCACAGGCATGTCTGGTAAGTCAGCTCACAGTTGAAACCTTTCTTAATCGTGTTTCTTTTCCTGGAAAGGTAGTATATACATTAATCTTTAAAACAGTAATATAGTTTACAACTACATGTCATCAACGTATTTGGATTTACATAGAAATAAGTAGAGGAGAACAGTGCTGGATTACAGAAAGAAACAAGAATTTATACCCGTAAAGCAGAAAAATCAATCAGAAGGTACTACAACTCTTATTTGCATATCGTCAGAACATTCAGTACCTTGTGGGAAAAATATATAGCACTGCTTTTAGCATAATTGTCATACAATTGTGAAACAAGTAGTTCTACCCTCAAAACAGAAAAGGGCAAACAAAAGGTACTAAGTACCTTATTTACATATGGTCAGAACGTTCAGTACCTCAAAGAAAAAACAAATAGCACTGCTTTTAGTGTAATGGTAATACCACTGTATCTTTTGTATCCAGGCCACTAAATTAGGATGCTAAGTACAATATGACCAGTTATTTAATCTCTCCTTTTTTATTAATTTTCTTTTTTCCAAGAGAAGTTTAACAGAAATATGCACGGCTGGTCTTAAGCCAGTTGGAACTACTTGGCCCAGAGTAGGGCCCTACTACCTTAAGGGATCCTGCACTTGGCAATGACAGGGTCATTATGTGCCCCTGACATATGCCTGAGAGAAAGTACAGCAAGGTACTAGGCATTTTCCTGTTGGCTATCTTGCTCCCATAATAGTTATACGTATCATTAGTGTAGTGAATGACATTTCCCATCATACACTGCACTAGTGGTTAGTCCATTATTTTATTAACCCAGCTTCATGTCTCCTGTATGGCTTACAATGTTAACTGCTCCCCCTCCCATACTGGTCAACTGTTGTTGCTGCTGCTCCGTGCTCAACATTGTTTCCAACCAAAAACTGTCTGATTAACAATTTGTTTTTTTGTATACTTCTCTAGTAAGATAACAAGAGGTGGCTTAATTTCAAAACTGATATAAAAGTATTCTGGGTTCTTTTGCCTGCCCTGCTGACATGGGATCACTAGTAATACAGTTACAAGAAACAACTGTGGAATAGTCAGTCTCAGACAGTACAAAAACAAACATTAGTAAGCATAAACAAAACAAACAAAAAAAAAAACAACAGATACTGTGAAGGTAAATAACTTCTGATCAAAAAGACTTGTATCCAGAATGTTGAGTCCATCAGATAAAGAAGCCAAATAATTGTAGAGAAATAAAAGAAGAGTGTGTGCTGGGTGAAAAATGATTCACTTAGCTCAAAATGGAAAAGCTGTAACAGAAACAGTTTGACTTATAAATAAACTGCAAGGGTACCACAGGTTTACAGCCGCACTCTGTGTTGTGTGTGTATGTCGCATAAACAGAAACCTAAAGCTAGGAAAGGGTTAGACAGGATTGAGGAGTTGTTTTAGGGTAAGTGTTGTATAAAGCTGAACAAACTATGTGCATTCTGCATGTTCTCCCTACCCCATCTTCCAAAACATGATGCTTATTGACTCCTTCATAGGTGTTTATTAGGCTAACCACCACAAAGGCCTTTTGAAGGCTAGCCATGCATCCCAAATCTCTGACAAGTTCTGATACCCTAGATAAGTGTGAGCAGGGTCTTGGGAGATGAAACATTTACAAGCTATGGCCTGGGACATGAAACATTTATAGATTGCCTGTGTCCATCAGAGACATAGGTGCCAAGCCAGGGATGAATTTCCTGTTCCCCATCCCACTGTCCAAGATGCACTTGAATTGGGTTAGGGAGGAACTCTGCTTTACATGGATGGGGGAGCCTGTTCCAGAGATGGGGTAGTCTCTGGGATACATACCTTTCTCTCCAGCAGGTCCTATTTATATCCCAGGCAAAGTTCAAGTTCTTAGAATGGGTAATTCTAGTGCTGTTTGTTTTGTGGTTATGTCAGGCACAGATCTCCCCTCAAACGCCTGTAGGAGACAGAATATAAGGATAGAGCCTTGAGGCGATCTGCACAGGACATTTTACTTAAGCCATGTATTTATTTTATATTTTACAGTTTGTTTAGTGGGATAGTCCATTGGACCAAGAATAGCCTGTTTTCAATGGAGTCCCGGGGAGAAAAGCTCCATGAATAACAATATAATATGAAGACAATGCATTTACATTTATGTAATACTATTGAAGAACAATGGTATTACACAACATGATAAAAAATCTACGATTACAGGGAAAATACAGTCAAAAAAGCAAAAGGTAAAATTACACACACACACACACACACACACACACACACACACACACACACACACACACACGTTAATTAAAGTAAGAAAAATCCATCGGTGCATATTCCTGTTAAGATTTGTTACAATGTGAAATAACACAGGGTTGACATTACAGTTTTACATGAAATCTTAGCAGCATTAAAGTAGGATGGGGATAAGAGGTGTCAATTGTTCAATACAAGAAGGGTGGGACAATAAGAAAAAAAAGCAGAGCAAGAGTAGGATAAATGAGAAAATGAAGATGGTGGTAGTCAGAGACGCTCAGTATGATGAAGAGAAGAGAGAAGTAAAGGAGTTTGAGAAAAGGGGAAAAAGAGATGAGTCATGGGGGATGAAAACAGGAACATTCCCAGAGGGTTTTGAGATGGGAATGAAGCAGGGTCTTAAAGGTAGAGTGGTTGTCTGCAGTAGTTTTTTTGTAGTATTCTTTTGGTGAGGAACCTCTGTGGACGTTCCAATTGTTGGATATACCTGGTTAGGTACATACCAAAGGAGACATTGTACTCAATGATAGGTCTGATTAATGCCGAATGCAGTGGAACACTGACTTCCTTGGACATAGATGTCATACCTTTGTTTATATGTGGTGCACCATAGGATTTTCTCACTACTACAGACACATGATGGTCAAAGACTAGATAACTATGTGTGTCCCTAAGTCCATGACTACTGGGTCATTTCTAAGGGGTGTGTTGTCAATATTATGGTTACCAGGGATGGATAATTTCCCAAAGGAAACTATTATGCATTTCTTGGCATTTAGTTTTAGTCCATGGCTCTGACACCAGTTGTTTGTCTCTGCCAGCCCCTCCTGGAGAATATCTGTGTCAGTGTGGGATTCCATGACAGCTCATGATTTGCAATCATCTGCAGATTTAGTCAGCCAGAGACCACTGACATTGGACTTGACTTCAGAGAAGTAAATACCAAAAAGGAGTGGTCCAAGGACTGATCCCTAAGGGACTCCACTTGTGACTGGCCTCTTGTAGAGGTGAACTCCTCAATTCTAACTTCCTGGGTCCTGTGTTTGAGCCAACTGGTTATCCATCGGGTGACATAGGAGATTGCACCTAACATCTTGAGTTCATCAACAATGCCTGAGTGGGGTATTGTTTCAAATGCCAAGGCCAGGTCATACAGTATGAACCATTTTTCCCTCATCCATTGCTTTGTTGACCTTCTAAAAGAAGTCCACCAGGTTGAGTAGGCATGATCTGCCCTTGACAAAACCAAACTGGGTTGGGTCCAGTGTCTGGAGGTTTACTATATCACTACTGATCATTTCCATGGTTTTACATACAAGACTAGTGAGACGTATAGATCTCTAGTTTCCAGGGTCTGGAGATGGCCCACCTTTGTGCAGAGGAATGACTGTTGCGGTTCTCCTTTCATGAAGCACAAAGCCTGTTTGGAGACTACAGTTAAATGGTAATTCCAGAGGTCCTGATAGGTCATGTTTCATGCTACTTAGAAGGCATCCTGGGATATTGTCTGGGCCTCAGTGATGCAGTGTTCTTGGACTTAGAGAGAGCATTAAAGATCTGTTCCCTAGTGATAGCAAGGGGAGTTATATTTGATGGTATTTCCTGAGGGAAGGTTGAGGGGGGAGAGAGGGGTAAAGTTGGAGCTAAATTTATCAGGTGGTACGTTTGCTATATCTTCTGGCTCAGTATAGGTGGCTACATTTACAATGATCTTTACACACAATTGTCTATTGCCTTTGAGGTTGCTGACATAGCTAAAGAATGCCTTATGGTTGTCCTTGGGCTGGGAGGCCAAAGTCACCTCAGATTTGGCATTGGTGGGCTTTGTTTGTCATCTGAGATGTGCGTTTAGTTTTATGAGAGTGTTTTTATCCTACTGAGTACTGCATCTCCAAATTTTTGCCATGATTTTCTTCCGTTATACAACCTATTGACTTTGTGATTCTACCAGACTGGCTTGCTTTTTTAGTTAGTTCTGTACTTCTTCCTGGTGAGTACAGCTGCCTCTATGCAGTTATTAACATGCTTGTACAGGGTTTCTGTGAACAGTTCTGCATAAGCAGCAGTGTTCTCAGGATTTATGGGGGCTTGAAATTTTGTCGGGTTATCACTTAAGAGCAGGAAGTTAACCTTAGAGTAGTTCCTGAGTATTCCAGGTTTAGTTGGGGGTCCAGGTTTTATTTTTACTTCAAAGGAGACCATTTTGTGGTCTGACCTTACCAGGGAAAACATTACAGTAGGTGGTGTGCAGCATTCTCCCAGATTAGTGAAGACAAGATCCAGTATAGGCGCACTTCCTGGTTAGTGTATTGACAATCTGGTCCAGGGAGTTTGTGTTTACAAAATCCAGGAATCTCTGTGCCTGTACGTTTGATGTTGTAGTATAGGATTCCCAGTTAATAGTGGGGTAATTATAGTCACCCATGAATACGGTATTGGGTTGGATGATTAGTGTTTCTAATAAGTTTAAATAAATGGTATGGGTTTCCCTGGGTCATAGAGGGGGACCACTATCTGGCAAGGAAGTGATATTGGATTTTGCCTATGGTGATTTGAACATGGAGCAGCTCCTCCAAATTATCCCTGCATGTAATCATTTCTGCAGCCCTTGCGACCTGTGATATGCCTGGAAAAGATATCCATATATTAGTCCACATATCCAGTTCAAGAAATATATAAATCAATAAAAATAATCTTTCAAAATGTGATGACTGGTGCCTGAGCCCATTTCTAAACAGAGGTCTGAGATTAGTAGTAATGTTGTTGTTGAGCATTTTGAGAATCTCCAACAAATTTAACAACTAAAGCAACTCCAACCATTCAGAGTAAGTGCAGGAGATGACTGGGATGTTCTTTTTGACCCCCAGTTTTCTCACAGTCATTAAACTCAGCCCCACTAACTCATTCATCATGTACTTCCTGATATCCAAGAACAACGGACATGAAGCAGAGAGCTGGGCACTATGATGACTCTGAAGATATTGCCAGGTTTCATGTTTCAAATGTGCCTGCTTCTTAGTGACATGTTCTGCTTGGTGCTCTCTGCAACCTGTGAGTACAGTACTTAACTTGCAAAGATATTTTTAGTTACCCATTTAAAATTTATTAATCAAGATAGAGCACTGATCCACCTAGCCTATTTTCAGACGTATCATGGTGGAAATACAACCAAAAAACAATAAATTAATCAACATCAGTACAATATTGATAATGTAAGAGTAGGCATGCAGTGAGGTACAAGTCAGGATCGTTCGTAGCATAAATGAACATAATGATAAGAAGATATGATGCAGGAACTCAGTCACTAAAATCACTAAGACTAGTAGCTGTACACTGTCATAGCATTGTATAACATTATGTTACAATGGAGAAGATATTATACAAAGAACAAAGTATGTGCGGTACGCATTATAGTTGGGTGTGGGATGTGAAGCAGAGCAAGGCATAAGTCAAATTAGAGGAAGGAAAGTGAGGGATACAGAAAAGAGAAAGAAAAAATAAAAAGAAGAGTGTGCATGGGGGGAGTGACAAGGTGAAAGTTTGCAGCCATCTCCTACCCAGGGTCATGAGATTTCAGCAGTACTGCAAGAGCTTGCGAATATGTTTTCTAGTAAGTCAAGGTACACCCCACCTGATGAAACAGAATGCAAGACAAAGGTTTTAGTGGTCTATCAAATTGCTCCCTTATAGTGTGCGTGAATGAGGAAAGCAGAACATAAGAGAAACTACAGGAGATGCCTGATCTGGGGGTTATCCATGAGTTCAGTAGATTACTTCGGTTTAACTTTTATTATGATAAAATATGTTAATAAACATGTTATTTTATTTTTTAATACACCATAATAGCATAAGGTACACACAAACACCTGACCTTTAACCTACTTTTCACAGAGTTCATGCTAAACAACAAGGTGTAAACTCTTCAGTTTTAATGCCTCAATAGTCAACTCTCTGACTACTGTTTCACACAGGAAATGTTTACTACTGTAGTTTGATTGTATGTATATCCCTGTGCACTATTTATTTTTCTATAGCTATACAACCATGGAGTTGGTATATTTTTATAAGGGGTGTGGGGCAAACCCACTTGCAAAAATCACTTAATTACTTCCAGTGATTTGACCAGCTGTACCTTTCACTGGTTTGCTTTATCCACCGGAACTTGAAGACAACTTAAACTAAGGGGAAAATAAGGGATGTACCATTTTTAGATTACACAGCATAATATTAGCTGAGATGTAAGCTTACACCTCAGCTAATATTACGCTCTGCAATCTAAAAATGGCCATTGTCCTTAAGTATAAAGATCTCTCTAATGCCAAGATTTTTTTTTCATTGTGTTGCTGTTTTCTGGGATTTCAGATCTTCCTAATTCCACAGGTGATGTCCAGCTTCTTCAGAGGTCTGTAAATCTATCCAGAATGCAAGAATGTTAGATAAGACAAAAGTTATTGTTTCTTAGTTAAGTCTTTCCATAGTGTATTCCAGTTAAGCAAAATGTTTTTACCCTAGTTATCTTACTGCTCTGAATATCTTACGCAGAGTAAAGTATTTGTGTTATTTATTTATGAGCAACAAACAAGATACTGGTGTTCTCTCTAAACATTCTGAGCACTTGATGACATTTCTTAATATAAAACAGTATTTTCATGTTGTAAAGCTAGCAACCATAATACCGCTGCGATTCTATTTCTATAGGAATTTACCTTTTTATTTTGTATTAATTCTATATCAAGCTCAACCAATGTACCCCTTACCCATTTTTCAACATAATTTGGGCATACAAAATGGAAGGAAGCTCGTCCGTTAGCAAAGCATGTGTTTTGCATCTTTCATTATAAAATGGGTAACCTGTACATCGCCACCCTGACTGGAAAACAAGCGTTCTCCAGTAGGGTGTTAATGTAAAGGTAATGCCCACTGAAAAACAAGTCCACTCCTTTACGGCAACACAGTAAGGTGCTGTGAATCTCAGACATTTAAAAAGCAAAGGTTCACCATTTTTTAGTCTCAATAAACACTGTTTTGCAAGCTTGAACTGAAAATAAAAACTCAACTAAAGAAGGAAAATTGTGTGTGTGTGTGTGTGTGTGTGTGTGTGTGTGTGTGTGTGTGTGTGTGTGTGTGTGTGTGTGTGTGTATGCATGAGAGAAACAGAGAAAGACAGGATGAAAGAGAGAGGGGGACAGAAACAGCTCCGACTGCAACAGGTAGTCCACCAGAAGCATCACCCTTCAACTAGTGCACAGGATTTCCGCTTGCACCATCAGATCTCAAAACACCAATAGGCATGAGTTACTTATACAATAACACACCCTGCTGAGTATTGTTGCTTGTTTAATAGATACTTAAAATGATATTGCTTACAGTGCCTTATGACTCTTGCCAAAGGTGATCCTTAGCAAGCCTTCTTGGAAGTCACCAAATATACAAGGCTTGGTTTTATGTTGCATATAGATGTGTCCACAGACTTTAATCCTTGCAAACTTGATGCAATCCCCATCCCCAAATATTGCTAATATGTGTGGTCTGTTTCTTAATAAAAAGGCCTTTTATTTTTTACTTCAAGGATATGCCTACCTAAATGTACTTAATCCACCAGCAATGTTACTAGAATAGTAAATTGATGTGCCGATAAACTTTAATATTTGCAACCACGAGTGTATCCTTTGAAGGCCATGGATGTATCCTTGTAGTGTCCATATACTGATGTTACTGAGGGTAACCTTCACTGAAAAATGGGCCACATAATTAGACATACTGGCAGGAAGACATGACAGCACCATATGCACCATGTGCTGTGGTACAAAAATGACAGAATCAAACACATGTTTACGGGATAAAACTTATTATATGATTACAGCCTTAAGCCTCAATACTAAACTGCCAGACAAATGTTCAATTAATACTGCAGACCAGGTTCATAGGTTCATACTAGGCTATCTGGAGGATACTATGCCCATTATTTTGCTGTGCCTCTGTCAAGCAGTGACACTGAGATAATCCCTGGGGTATATCTCCATCCATTGGTCAAGATTTCTCTTGAACAAAGCCAGTGCTCTGCCTCACATGTGAGTCTCTGGGTGATGAATCTGTTAGTTCTGAGGGATCTAGATTTTTGAGGTGAAGCATGTTCATCAATTCTGGGTTGGACATGGCCTTGTATTAGGACATATGTTTGAGACCCTTTATCCTTTTGGTGAGGAACTTTTGGGGCCTTTCCAGTTGCTGCGGCATTGTACTCAATCATTGGCCTGATGTGATCTAGATGTGAATCCCTTCATGATCAGTATCAAATGAAAGGTTACTGTCAACCTGGGTACCCAGATCCCTGATAACCTCTTCTGTGCTTAGTGGGTTGCCGCCTATATGGTAGCTAGGCCATGGTTCTGGCACCAGTTTTCCGTTTCTATAAGACCCTTCTGAAGGATATCAGTGTCAGATGTGTTCTCAACTCATCTGCAAATTTTGTCAGCCATAATCCTCCTGTGTTTGCTTGTACTTCTGAGAAGTAGATGGCGAACAGGAGGCACCACTTGTGACAGGCTTTGAGTCTGACATGCAACTCTGACCCTGTGGGTTCTGTCAAGCTGATGAGTTTTCAATGATACCTGGTAGGCTGGTGACTGTTTCAAAAGTCCACCAGGTTTAAAAGGCATGATCTGAAGTCTGCAAGTCTCCTATGTCTTTATTTATGAGTTCCATTATGATCCTCTCCATAGCTTTGCATATCAAGCTTGTCAAGCTGATGGTTGTGAAGTGGGACCACTATCCTGAGGTGAGGCTAAGATTAAACAGCTGCCCTAACTGCGGGTTTAATTCCTCATTGAGTTCACATCTGGGGACACCATCTGGTCCCATGGATGCTGTGTTTTTGCCTTGGGAGAGCAGTTCTCACCTGGCGTTTGAGATGTTTGGGGGCTATAATTCTCTGGTGTAGATGTCTCACCTTTTTGCACTGAACCTGTCAGCCAGTATGTTGGCAATGTCTGTAGGTTCAGTAATTTTACATCATTTTGAACTAATTCTGAGCATATCTTTCCTCCCAGGTTTCTTAAAGAAGGCCTTATGATTGTCCTTTGAGTCCTTGGCAACTTTTCTCTCAAAATTTGCCTTGGATGATTTTATAAGAGATCTTAATTTTTTTACTTATAATGATCAAGGGTGTTTTCCCTTTTAAGGATTTTGCTCTATCTTGTAGTAGCTTCCTCCTTTTGTTGTAGAGCTTGTTTATGGCTGGGGTCCAAAGGGTCTTTGTTTTGTTTGGGATTGCCTGATCCATGCAGTCCTGTAGGTGCTGGTAGAAGGCATTTGTAAGTGATTCAGCGGCTTGAGTAATGTTTTCAGCAATCTCAGGGGCCATAAAAGAGACCACACTAGCCTTTAGAAGTGTGAAGTCGGCTTTTGAGAAGTTCTTCACTGTGGTCTTTTTTTATTTATGTATGTAATTTACACTGATCCTTCTGTTATCATTTATTATCATTACATAATCTGTAGGATATCTAAGTAGTACATTATGTCTGCACCATCTGTGTCTTCTGTCTTGTAATATTCCAAAACTTCAGCTCTATCCATCATTACAAGACAAAGCCATGCTCCATACTGTAAAATAATAGCACTGTAAAACTCTGAAAAGACAAAACAAAAAGAGAGGCACTAAGACTCGAGTATATCGACAGCAAAAGTTTAATGGTTAACACTTCCGTTCCAATCACTTGTTTGGTATGTTTAAATGTGAATCTTGCCCTTTCTGTAAATATATTAGTACAGGTAGTGCCTTTAATAACAGAGGCACTAATTTTAAAGTAAGGGGCAGATTCAACTGTAATTCAAAAGGTGTGACTAACCTAGCCACTTGCCAAATATGTGACAGTTTTTATATTGGGAAAACCGAACGTATATTTAAAGATCATATGTATGGACAACTTTATAGTATTAGAAAAATGGACCTCCACAATGCTTTGGCAAAACATACTGTAAATCACCCAGACCATCATTTTAAATTTAAAGTTATGGACCAAGGTATAAAAAGCGAGGGGAAGCCCTTGGGCTCTTAAATTAGAAGAGAATGAATTATTATGGCAATTAAGGTTAAATGTACACCATTATCCCAGACTGAATGAGTACTGTTCTATTTAATGCCTGCTGAAATTAAGAGCTCTGCAGAGATCAATATAAAAAAAGTTTTATTGTGTTTTATTAAAATATATTTGATTTTAATAGTTAGACTATACTTATTGATTATTTTTATAGATATAAGAAAAGTTTTTTACCCTTGGGTATTAATCTGTTTTTTAAAATGCGAGTTTTCTTGTCATGTATTATTTTTTACCATATGACTATTATGTCAACCATGTGACTATGTATTTTTGTCTGAGGAAGTTCTATCAAGTGACTAGAATGACAGCACTAACCATTAAACTTTTGGTGTGGATATACTCGAGTCTTAGTGCCTCTCCTTTCATTTTGTATATTACATACTATACCAGTAAACAATGAAACCCACTACAAGATGTGAAGCTGCTGAAAATCTGAAGGAAAAGGTATATGTTTATTTATAAGTTGTCTGTAATCTAAAGAGACTGGCTGTTAGATGGTATTAATCAGTACAAGAACAATAACAAAATAAATAAAAATATACTTGTATAAAACAGCTTATATTTTGTCATTTTTACAACAGCATGCATTAAAGTACAAAAGGAAGACTAACAGAATATTATTCCAAGCACAAGGGCATTAAGCACATCTGATGGGTAAATCACAAAGTCAAACCACTATGGGGTAAGTCTGAAAAACTATAATATAAAAGGTGGCCTGACGCCGCTTCATGAAGATGGTACATATTTTCATAATAGTATTGTGGAGGTAAGAATTGACATGCCAAAAAAGTGTCTCAAAGTCACATTAGAAAAAAATCAATCATAATCAAAGGCAACTCTGCAATTTCTCGAACTTCCACTCAAACTGATCATCAAACTATTTGTTTTGACAGACTAAATGCACATTTAAATGTTACGCAGTCCTACATTTTGCTTCCAAAACTGCACAAAATGGTTAAATTCAAAGCAAGGCCTTACGGCATACTATATAGTGATTACATGCATGCAGTGCATTATGCATACAAATGTGGGGTTTTTACAGCATTTATACTGCCTAACTCAGTAAAGGTTGCTACTGGTTCAAGGGTTTCCTGAGACACTTCCTTGTTTGGCATTTGTGAAACTAGTTATACCAAAATGATTCACAGACTGACTGAATGTCTGGCTGTGTTTTACATATGGTTTAGGTTTGGAGCCTAGAGACCTGGCCAGATGTATTTAATTAACCCCTTCAGTCACGGCACCATATCAGCAGCAAAGTGACCTGAAGCAATGTGTAAAATCAATTTTAGTTTGTCACTAGCTCGGTAATGTGATGATTTAAAACTTGGAAATAGTTATAGGTCGGTGAACGCCATGCAAATTAGAGCAAGTGCTTCATCTAAAAAACTTATTTGTAAATCAAACATTCAAGTATCCCCTACAGCCCTGGACAGGCATGTCGTGTTTCATTCATGGGAAATGGATTTTCTTGTGGATTACAATACTTTCTTCTCGGCAAACAGGCTGGAGGTCAGCAGGCAAAATCAACTAATTCTTTCATAATGTAGACAAAAGATCAGAGGGCAAAATTTGCAGCTGTTATGACTTTTAAATGCCAGTTTTATAGCAGGGCATCATGAAGCCGTGATAGGTTAAGTCAACTTACACAGAACTGTTACAGTAAATTCTGGTGTAACCTGAACTCAGCTATTTCCCAAGTATACACAGCAATCATTAGTGCTGTAGATTATACACCATGACAAATGGCATGCACTGTCTACACTAAAGATACGGAGAAGGCATGAGAAAATACAGAAATCCCCAGAATATTTTACAGTTTATGTAGCTACAGAGAACACACAATGAAAGTGATTTTTTAAATGAAAGTTTTATTTATTACGTGTGCATGTATACACATTTGCAGCTGGGAAATATTTTCAGAACCCTTTTGCTAATCTGAAAAATTTAGAATAAACAGCATGCATTCAGCTGGATTTCCAAAGGTCAGGTGATGATTCAGACTGCTTGCACAATACAAATGGAGCACAATATATGGCACTTTAAAACTCAGATGAGCACTGCTCATGAAATTATGACTATGTCCACGTAACCAAGTACTTGTTAGAGTTTAAAAATGCATCCAAACAAATACTGATTACTGCTAAACTGTGTTGGCACTTTTGGTTTGTGTGTTTATGCCCAACATTATGTTTTTGGTTTCACTGCTGGCCTGACATTTGATCATTCTACCAATAATATGGGCTTCATAATACACCACAGGTTGAAAGTGCAACTGCAGATCAGTGGTCTTTTTCTTGAAGCAGGTACTCTATCACCACAGATGTCTGCAGAAGACTAAAACACAGTGGGCAAGCATTTCCATCTCGCAGATGCTTTTACCAGGTAACAATGTGAAGACATGATGATAATCCACTGTAGAAACAAAGAATGAGAATTAAGGAAGAGATGCACCCCAGGGCCTTGGCAATGTGCCCTCTTCCAAAAGGTTTTTCTGACACTGACTACAGCAAACTGACCTGATCAGGTCCAACAAGTTTCTTGAGGAAGCAAATCCATAATACTCTCCTTGTATATACACACATATATACATACACATATACACACACATACACACATATATATATTTATATATAGATACACATAGCCGCGGTGGTGCAGCGGTTAGCATTGTCACCTCACAGCAAGAGGTTCTCTCGTTCGATTCTTGGCTGGAGCGCCTTCTGTGTGGAGTCTGCATGTCTTCCCCGAGGTCGAGTGAAGTTAAAGACATGCAGGTAGGTGCGAACGTGAATGGACATGCCTTTATTGAAAGTTGGACGTCGGGCTGGCAACTTGGCACCGTAAAAACCACTGCCAATCATGAGCAGACCGGAGTTCAGCTGTGGCGACCCCTAACCGGGAAAAGCTGAAAGTCTTAAACAGATATATAGATACACACACACATATATATTTATTTATATATATATATATATGATAGATGTAGATACATGAATAAACAGAATGTGGACCCAAGTAAGATAAGCAAACAAAGTGACATGGAGCACTGCAGTGCTGACATTCAGACTGAAAGACATAACAATGGAGATATAGAAAAAATAAGCGATGAAAGGTTGTGGGCAGAGTCCCCTACAAAGAATAAAATATGTTGTTTTCGCTACCATACCTCATTAGCAAAAGTACCAGGGGAAGTTCAGAATACAGGCTTCCAAAGCAGTAAGTAAAATCAGCACCATCACTATGGACGTTTTCAAAGAACACATTTTTGCATCACTTAGTATTGTTTATATTGTGCTTCCCTAGCCCACCTGGGACAAGACACCTATACATCATGGATCATGCCTGGGACACACGACACCTATACATCATGGATCATGCCTGGGACACGACACCTATACATCATGGATCATGCCTGGGACACACGACACCTATACATCATGGATCATGACATGGCAGTAAGGTTAGTCCGTGTTTTCCATGGTAGAACATGTGGTGCTGCGGGTTTTGTAACGTGCTAAACCTCTTGGGAAAAAACAGGTACATGGCTAAGGAAGGAAAACAATAAGCTGCAAATGCATATACAAGGACAAAGGCTCCCTAAATAAATGACAAGACACGGAATGCCAAGTCCCATGATAATGAAAAAAAAAAAAGCATCTCTCCTCCTTTAAATTTGTTTTTATGCAGGGGGCCAGCCCCCTGCACTCACAATGTGGGAGACAAGCCCCCCACACTTCCTGAATTACATACAGATATCACCATAACTTGGAAAAAAGGAATAATCTGAGAATTGGCAACCTCTGACTTGGTATATGTAAGTCTAAATTTGTGGCCATTCAGTTTCCACATCTCGGGACTCAGCAGTGCAGCTCTCAAGATTTTAAACAGTTACTAAGGACAAAACATGTCAAGGTTCAGTCTATAATAAGAATGCAGTCAAGTCCATAATATGGATAAAGGCACTTTTGCCTTTTGCAGTTAGTATGTGAATGATCTATTTGTCAATAAATTACAACCAGGAGTTATTCACTTACTAATTGGTAATACATACAGAAAACATTGTTGCTGGAGCATTGTGGGGTTACATATATTTTCTGAAAACAAAATGCAGTATATTTAAAACGAAGCACATAGATCTTTTTGTTACATTAGTTTTGACTGACAGGAAAATGTAGTTGCTTACAACTATGCTTATCATAGTTATAAAAGTCACTGTAACAGTAAACTACAGTATTTGGATTAACTCACCTTGTTTGTGGCAGGTTCGAGAAAGCAGTTGAAATGAAAGTAACAGTTTTGCTATGTGCCTTTTCCTGTTATACCTGCCAACTTTCAAGACTCTCCCTATCAGCCATGCCCATTCATTCCCCATCTTGAGTATTCACCCCAGTGAAAGTAAGTGCTAGCTGGAGGAGCCCATCATACAGACATGCTCGGTGCGGGCTTGTGCCCTTGGTGGCATCCAGGCAATGAGGACATATTTATTAAGCTTAACTCTTCCCCTGGGCAGGTGAATAGATGAATTGGATCACAGCGGGGACCACAACATCATTCCCAAAATTGGAGGATCCTCTGGTACATGATAACAGCCATCACAGAAGTGAATTGGTGACAAAATGTCCATCCCCAAGACTACATATTTTAGAGCTGCTCCTCCTCCAAAGGGCTGTGGCAGTGGATGGCCATGGTCTTTCCAGCTCCATCCCAGAATGGACATTCTCATACTCCTCTGCCAGCTCCATCGAACACCCAAACCAGTAATCAACCTTACGTTACCTGGGACATAGTTAGGGCTTTACACATCTATGCCATCAGGCAAGTAGTGGCATTTTCCCTGTAATAAACTAATGCAGGTCTTGCACTGACCAGGTAGTGATGCAGACAGATGTAAGACTACCGTACGTATCTAGTGTTGCTTCAAGTTCCTCTTCAGTTCTTCACGCAAATAGTCCCTGCAAGGAAGAGTGGTTGTGGTAGGCAAATAGTCCCGCTTAGGTCTAGTCAAGTTTCAGATTGTGCTCAGGAATGCTTGGAGTGGGTACAGAATTTCACAGCTGGCACTCCCGGGACATGTTATATTATGCCTGTGCCAGATGTAATTTAAGATTTTTACTCTCACTTTCCATTTCCTATAGGATCAGCATCCTGCTTATCTGTAAGTGTCACTGAAGCCGTATGTCACTGCTATGAAGATCAGGGTATCAGGTGAAGGGATGGTAGCTCTCCTGACAGTCTGAACAGAGACCTTAGGAGGGATTTCACTTGTGTAACTTGCTCTGATCCTCTGAAATTAGCTACCTTCCCTGGGCATGCAAGATGGAGTCCACAATTAGAACTGCCTTGAGGTACCATCATTTCAGGAGGTACGCAGTTGGCCTGGCAGGGACACTATGTTTAACTTTAGAATTCTAAACTTTCTATGGGTTTTCTAAAGCAAAATATATTATTTGTTTGTTGTGTTAACTTATGATTTTTCACTAAGGTTTTGAAACTAGCATTATTTATTAGCATCTATTGACCTGGATAATCAGTCTGTGCAAAAACTGACCCATTTCAATAGAGGCCCAGGAAGAAACATCCTACAGAAATTACAACTTTGTTACATAGAGAAACATTATGAATGCAATACAGTTTTGTTACATACAGAAATATATACATTCAAGAGAGAGCAGATAGCCAACAGTTAAACAACTATAATATATAAAGCATCAATCATCAGATTCAGATAATAGTAAGCAGGCAAGTTTAACTCGGGTAATTTGTAAGGAAACATGGTTGAGAAACACTGAGGGGTAGCAGATAAAGAAATAGATTAGGAGACAGAGTAAGGAAAAGGGAGATGCTGTTATGTCAAGTTATTATCTGACATTATGAAAGAGCGACTGTTGTGTCAAGTTATTATCGGATATTTTATGAAAGCATAAGTTTAGACAAGTTGCCTTAAAGTGTGGTGAATGGGTGTGGGAATATTAGCTTTGTGTTAAGCACATATGTAACCACAAGTTGTTTAGCTATTGTTTATTTATTGTTTTACTGTATAATTAAGACTGCACATTTAACATGTTAATAGCATACATGTAATCATATCAAGCATCATGAAAACTATTACATAAAAATTAACTACCTATTTAACAATAAAGCTGAATGAGTTTTAACAAATGTGCTAAAATCTTTAAACACTTGATTTACAGATGTCTTCAATCACTAAAGTAATTGAAGTAGTTTTTAAAGGAAATGGTGCTAACCATTTAAAATAAGACTCCTAAAGTACCATTTATAAGGTATTTATAATCCAGTTCATATCTGAAAAAGGGATACCAACAGCTTCACAAGAAACTTTCTAGAAAGGAGGTGCAATTGTCATTAGAAAGGGAAAGGCTGGTCTTAAAGTTACATGAAATAATCATATGCCATTGATTAATCTGGATTGTTGAAGTTTATAACAACATTTTCAATTAGGCAATGATTGCACGTGTGATTCACAAAAAGTCAAGATTGCTATACTGCAGGGGTAATGGTCCCACTACCCTACACAGTGTAAATCACAGTGTAGCCTGAGTAAGTCAATTCCCACCTATGCCACAAACAATGGAATACTGTAACATAGTGGAACATCTGACATGCCTCAAAAGCTAAGAAAAATTGAAGTGCCAGTGTATACGCTGCATAATTCAGCATGCAGATGCATGTGTTAGTTATGCAGAAGCATGCATACTTAGTGGTGGTGGCACTGTATACCTTGGATACTGCAGAAGAGCCTGGCAGCATACAGCTCACAGTTGGACTACACAGTGAAGCTGCAGGGTGGGAAGACGTGCTGAGGCGGGACCCCAAAGCATAACTTGCTATTACTGAACAAAAAAAAAAAATACAAACAGCAGACATAAAGAGAAGGTAGATAAACCACTGAGGTCCCACTATTTTGCTACTCACTGTCATATTTTGGTGGTGCAGCCTTCCCTGGTGCTGTATAATAGAGATATAGTCTAGTAAGATACGCATTTGCACTTCATTGGTAATTACTAGTCATGCAGTCTAGGAAAGCATTAAGGAACCTAGCCCAATTTCCCAATTACCCTAAGCAATGTCGGGTTAAGTAACTTGCTTAAGATCACACAGTAGGGAAATGAAGGATGAGGGAATCAAACCCTGTACCCAAAATTGCTCATTAACAGCTCATTGCCTTAAACCTCTCTGCCAGCTGCCTCCACTCTACTATTCTACACTGTGTTTCATAGCACAGCTCCAAGGAAAGCCCTTAGTCTGATTTGCAGTATCCAGTTTGTTACATATGCTATGAAATACATGTAGAAATATGAAAAAGTTATGATTTATAAACTGTTGAAGGTTGTCGTCAGGCCTGGCAAGTCGATGCGTAAAAATCTACTGCCAATCATTAGCGGACCGGAGTTCCACTGTGGCGGCCCCTAACCGGGAAAAGCCGAACGATACAACAACCATTACTTTAAGAAAATGACTTCAGACCCAGTAAGACACCGAGGATGAGCACAGCAAGCAGTATTTTGTAGGTGAGAACATGCCTTGAAACAGTGACAGTTGAAGAACACCGCTAGCTAAAATAAACTTTTTTCTTTTTTACTTTCTGCAAGTGCAGCTGACTTTAATCAATATTTATACAAGTTGTGAGTGGTACTTCAGGAAGCTAATATATTCCTCCTCCCAAGCTGCTATATTTTCACTATTACCTTCAACAGAAGACCACCTGAAGTGGTTTTAAACAGGGTTCTGTATAACTTTAGATTTGATGTCCTTTTTAGTTATGGAATGGTGGGGGTGCTACTGTTCAGTTTATTCCTATAGCTCTTCTTAAGTCATTAGCACACCAGTTTGCATTATCCATCTCTGAATCTATCACAATGTGAACCCATTCTGTAACTCTGCATTACTGAGGTGCTTCTGTATTTCACCGCCTCCAGACAGTACCCTTGAGAAACACGATTCCTTACTACCTAACCAATACACTTCACTGCAAAGTATTTTTACAAACATGGATATTCAGTGGCTATTTAAGTGCTTGTTTTTCTGGCACACCATCATGACTGAATTTATGAGATTCCTGAGGATGTATCCAAACCACAACGTCTACCTTTAAGAGACATTTGCACACCTGTGCCCGATCTGACTTTGGATTGTTTTACTTTACTACTCTCTTAATTTGTATTTTATTGTTGCTCATTTATTTATTGCTGTTTAATCTGTTTTATATGTTATGGTATAATATGTTTAGTTTTAAGCATATATATTATATAAATAAACAGAGCAGAATACTGGTTTACTGTATTGTGGACATTTCTCAGGCATCTAATTCCAAGTCTTCTCCTGTCAGAACAGTATGCATAAAAAGTATATCAAGTTTTTTTGGATCACTGGCAGAATTTCAGCTTGAAAATTTCTTTCTTCTTTGTCAGATATTACCATAATATTTCTATAAGTACTGGTACTTGGTAACACTTCATATAACCACCTGACAGATGATGTCCATCAAGTTTGTCTGACACAGTCAGAACACTTTAGCTGTACCACTGCTGTCTATTAATCCATCAAGTTTGTCTGACTGACACAGCCAACATACTTCAGCTGCACCACTACTGCCAATTGGTTCAAGTTTGCCTGACTGACACAGCCAACACACTTCAGCTGCACCACTGCTGCTTATTGGTCCATCTAGTTTGTCTTACCGACACAGCCAACACAGTTCAGCTGCACCACTGCTGCCTATTGATCTCTATTGCCCTACCTGCCCTCAGCCCATTTATCCATCTTCTTTTTAAAAGTCTACATTTCTTTTCCTTTTAAAATCCACTCAGAAAACCAGTGTCAGTTGTCCACCATTCATTTCAGTAACCAAAACACAGAAAAAAAATGAAAGAAGAAACACTTTTGTCATGTCTGAGAGAAGATGTGCATCCTCAGTCTGCAAATTACTCCCCTTCCATCCTATGTCTTCCCAAATGTTTTTATAACTGGCTTCCACTGCTGAATGTGTCATCTCAAGGAAAGTAAATGCCTTACCATCCCCTCACAAGTTATATTTATTTCTCCTTGTTTAATGACATGCAGATTTCCAAAGGAGTCCCATAATTTTGGGCAGAAAGCTTTTCATATACAGTAGGTATTATTGTCTTTCTGGGCGTGCCTTATAAATATAGTACCAATCCAAATGCATAAACATTCTTCCTTCTGTTGACTCAATGTGCATGACTTCACGCTTGACAGATATTTTTCAGTACATATTTAATAGGTATCAACCATAATGCAGTACTTGTTTATATACAGCTACTCCTTCAACTTAAGTACTTTTGTATGGCCTTTGCAGTAATCACGTTTTATAAACAACTGGTGGGCTGTGCAGTTTTCTGTTACTGATGACACTGTTAAGCTGCCTCCATTACTTTCACCTGCATTGTATAGGTTTGTGAAATGATGGTTTCTTAAACAACTTTATACTTGTTAGTGTTATTTTAGAATGCTAACTGCTAACTTTCTCTCTGTCTGAGATTCCCTCCGCAGCCCTAATACATATTCAATCCATAAGGTGTTTAGCAAGTTTATTTGTTACACTCTCAGTCCATATTCCTAGCATTGTATCTGTCTGTGTAGTCACAGCTGAATCTTCCTAACTACTGCTAAAGCATTTTGACCCTTTTTTTTGTACTCACTGCTGCATTATCATAGATACTGCTGTAATGCAGTTAGTCAGTGACTCTAGCATTTCTCTCACTGCTTTCTCTCAGCTCTAACTTTAGTCTTATAAATAACTCCTTACTTTTCTATTCTGGCATGCCCTTCTCTCTTGCTGAGTCATGCTTATCTTGTCAGTGATTTACAACCACTTCACTGCTAACACCTTCACCTTTTAATTAACTTCCTATAAGCTGCCATCTTTCTGTGCTTATATCTGTTTCGCACTCTGCAGAATCTCTCCTTGTCTGCAGCATGAGTGATGTTTTCCCTTTACCTGGCAATTGCTTAACTGCTACGATCATTACTTTCTGCAGCTAAGCAGCATAGATGTAACAGTTGTAAAAGTAAGGCATGGTACGTCTTCTGCTGCAGCTTTGAGCCCGTTGTATGTTCCCCATTGGATAATACCATGTAAGGGAGGCATCATGGCTAGCATCTAAACTCAACTTTATTTTTAAATTGGCCCCTTATTTTAGTAATCCTGGAAATACTGCAGCCTGCTTTCAAAGTACATGAATCAGCATTCTCTAAGCAGCCCTGTAACCAAGTATTTGCTGTTTATCTAAACAATCTTGTATTGGTTTGTGATTTATTTATCTTTATTGTTAAAATGCGGTGCGACTGCAAGCGACAGTGAGCAGAAGCTACTGCGAGGTAAAGGAGTTCCAGCTTTTGTCTGACTTTTAGAACTTGCATGGTTAAAACTACTTTACTTAATTTAGCATTTAGTTGTATATTGTTTGTGTGACTTTTCTCACAGAAGTTTAAGTTCTCTTTGTATTCTGTGGTAACTGGTTTTGATTATTCTTTTCTTTTAGAATTCTTTTTATTAATTTGCAGTTAAATTTGGATTAATTAAACGAGTACGCCATTAATGATTTGCCAAAGCACAAATATCTTTTACAATGTAATAAATGTATATTTAAAGTTAACACAGGAGATATCTCTGTTCTTCGTGTTAAAAGCTGGATGATCTGCCTACCATTATTTAGTAGTAAATCTAGACTTACTGATGAAGATTGCACTTGTGCAGCTGGCACGGCTTGGAGAACCATTGTTACATTTATTAATGACTAGACTGATGAGCTAAACAATGTTAGGCAAAATGCAAATAAGGTCATGTTTAGGAGAGGATGTGTCTGTTGTCTCAAAGATATGAAACAAGATACCATCACTGACAACTTTGGACTTCTGGATACAACTACTCCGTAATCTGAGTATTCACAGTACATAGACGGAAATTAAAACAGAAGGAAAGGAAGTCATTCACAGCAAATACCAAGGAAGAAAAGAAATGGATAAATATCTGTAAAGCAAACAGAATGCGTACAAAAAGGACACCACTTTCTTACATAACACACAGATTGCAAGGAATTATAACATTTTCCCCTCAAAAAACTTCAGTCTACAAAAAAAGGCATAATTTTTCCAAAATGCAAGGTAGAAAAAAGAAGCAAAGGGAAGGTAAAAAGGACAAAATCAAAACTGAACAGGGTTTGCAGAACATTACTGTAAGAAAACAGGGAGCAAGAGTTTGACAACATGGCTCAAGCTGTGGAGGTACAAAGCCAGCTGGATGAGAATTGGACGCTTGCAAATGTAATAAGCTATGAAAACAGTGGGATTAATAAGACTAATGGTGATGAAGATCATTCCAACTGATAAATCAGATATTTCTGAAGTAGAAGGTGAAGACTCTTCATATCTGGTCAGAAAAGCTATTCTTGTAATTGGAGACTCAATTATTAGGGGACTGATACTTACATTTGCAGAGAAGTAAATGAACTTCAAACAATGTTACGTATGCCAGAAGCAAAACTAGAGGATGTCAGACAGGCCTTGGAACACCTCAATATAAGGAATTATGGATCTGTTTTTATTCACTTTGGTACAAATGATCTCATCTGCAATGACTCTCTGCCTTTTAATAGGGAACTTGTAGCCCTTTTAGTTAGCATAGCTTGTACAGGTATTGGGACATATTTTTCACAAATCACATACAGAAAGGAGAGTCATGTCACTGAGAATGACAATATTTTTAGGTAAATACCTACATGAAAAAAATATCCTGTTTTAAGAAAATGGAAAATGTGTAGAGTATCTGAGCTTAATTTGGGGCAAACGCGTTCAGACAGGAAGGCATGTACTTGTTAAGCTCAGGGAAAATCATTTTTGCAGCAGATATTTTGCAATGTTTGACAAACAACAAGGCAAGATTTTTGCCAGACTGAAAATGTATCAGTTCACATTTGATGCATCTCTGATAGCTGTTAATGCCAGGAGCATTAATAATAAAGTATTTTTATTGCAAATTTTGCTATTTTCACACAACTTTAATGTTGTTATTTTTGTGAAACATGGTTATAGAACAATGACTGGAAACCAGTTCTGTAGGGTACAAATATTTTTTTTACTGTAACAGATATTCTAACAAAAAAATCAAGTGGAGCTGTTATGATAGGGATTAAAGATAGTTATGTGACCTTTGATTATTACATGTTCACTGACAACACCAATACAACAGATTGTGTAACTGTGACAATAAAATCAACCCTGGAACATATAACAATTGATGGAGTGTATAGACCACCAAAGTCAAGTGCAGATGACCTAGAGGAATCCATGCATTTATTGCATGAAACACAGAAGGGAAGAATAATAGTGGCTGGGGACTTAAATTTACCAAAAACAGACTGGTATAGTATTAATTCAACATTACTAAGGAAGTTATTCGCAATGTATGCTTAGGAACAACAATTGCTTCAGATTGTAGGGAACGGAACATACTAGATATGACTTGTGTTCCTAAATGAATTACTGTTACATCATGCCGAGTTTTGCCACCACTAAAGACAGCAGTGATCATGGGGTTATAAAGGTTAATTTGTTGCTAGATAATTCTGCCAAACTGTAGTCTAAGCCAATGCACAGAATGTTCATAACAGATTACATGAAAGCAAAACAGTTACTATTGTAAAACTAATTGGAGTGATGGATTCAGTGGAAAAACTGCAGAAGGAATAAGAATGTACTGAAAGAGAAATCTGAATGCAAAAAAATAGAATGTTTAACATCAGGATCTAGACACAAGATACTTGAATAAGGTGAGAGACAAAAAAATATAAGAACTGGAAAAGAGGCCGAACAACAACTTTGGAAACTGAAATAAACAAGTTGGACAAACAAATTAAGCACAGTGTGAGTCAAGATTAAGAAAAATTGGAAGAAAATTTATGTAAAGATATGGAGCATAATAGGAAACTATTTTATAGATACATAAGATGTGGAAGGAATAAAGACATACAAACTGACAAACGGTGTATAGATTCCTAAATTTATTCTCAACCACAACAGATTATACGTATACTCACAAAATATTATGCAAAACAGTTTGGCTCCACAGAGGGGATAATAATTTGTCCTACTGGCATCCAGGTAACATCAGATATTGAAATTAAATTAGATTACATTGAAAAAGAACTGTGCAAACTGGATCCAAACAAAGCACAGGGAGGAGACAGAATTAGTAACACTGACCTGAGAACACTACCATTATATCTATTATTCACTAGGTCATATAAATATGAGGAGATTCCTCAAGATTGGAGACATGCGCTTATTAAAACTGTCTTTAAGGGAAAGGACAGTAGGACAAACTCGGAATACTGTTCAAAAAAATGAATAAGTGCCCAAATTCACCAATACTTCAAAAAATAGCACTTAGGAAGCAAACCCAGAATCATACAGGCCCTTAAGTCTACTTTTATGTAGTGGAAAAATAATGGAGAAGGTAGTTTTGGATATTTTATTGTCAGAACTGGATAGGCTGGTACTTGAAACCACATATCAGCATGAATATGATGAAAATAGATCTATTACCACCTGTAACATGATGTTTTATAACAATATAACAACAACCATGAATGAAAATTCGTGCTGTGATGTAATTTATATAGATTTAACATCAGTATTTGAGAGGGTCATACACAAAACACTGATCAATAAATTAGAACAACTAGGTATTGATGCTCTCTTGATAACTGGATGGCTTACAAATAGGACATGGCAAGTATCATACAGCAATTTGACAGGTGAAATCCTTGGTTACAGTCAGGGTGTCCCACAGGGCTCTGTCCTAGGCCCTTACTTGTTTAGATTGCATCTTTCAGATCTATCTTTTTCATTCGAGGTGTTCTACAGTCTTTATGCAGATGACTTGAAATTTGGCAAACTTATTACTCGTGATAGGGCATGTCTGCAAAAGAACTTCACTAAACTGACTATCTGGGCACAGAAGAATAATATGCTGATAAATACATCAAAAACTAAGCATGTGAGATTTGGGAGACAAACTGAAAGGTGAATATTTAATAGAGCACACAGTGATTGAAAATGTAGATTCATTTAAGGATCTGGGTATATGGGTAGATTCACCTTGAGTTTTTCTAATCATATCAAAAAATTGGTTAATGATTGTTGTAGAACTATAGGATTTATAAAAAGATTATAAAGTCTAGGAAATCAGAAATGATGAGGTCATTGTTTATTAGTAACATTAGACCCAAACTTGAGTATGGAATAACAATATGGGCATCTTATAAGAAAACAAGCATGAGTAAACTAGAAAGAGTATAGCAGAAATATACCAAGGGCATCCATGTTTGTGAAAATGTAAGTTACTATGAAAGACTAAACTATCTGAACTTGTACAGTGTCTCAAAGATATTTAAGAGGAGACCTTATTCAGGTATTTAAGGCATTTAGAGACAACTACCTCTGGGAATGTTTGGAGTTATCAAAAAGTAGTAGAGAATCATCAGAGAACCCGCGGTGGTGGTGCTGCGGTAGCGTTGTCGCCTCCCAGTAAGACGCTGTCTGGTTTGATTCTCAGCTAGAGCGTCTTCTACGTGGAGACATGCGTGAATGGGCGTACCTTCGTTGAAGGCTGTACAGCAGGCCTGGCAAGCCAGTACATAAAAATCAACTGCCAATCATTAGCGGACCGGAGTTCCGCTGTGGCAACCCCTAACCAGGAAAAGCCGAAAGACACAAAGTAGAGAATCATCAGAGAACCTATGTAGAAGATTCTATTGGAATGAGAAGTGTAGTAATTGGTTCTCTGAGAGAGCAGCTGAGGCAGATTACTACCAAGTTACATTAATGCAAGTACTAGTTTAGGTAGTTTCAAGAACAGCTTAGACACTTATTATGGGAACAACTGTTTTGGTATATTAACAGGCAAGGACAGCATTGATGTCCAGAAGTATCTGCATATATGGATGCTCTTTGATATCACAACTGGTTACTGCAGGCAATCACATTAACCTGTAGAAACAGTGCTATAGCTAATGAATGGCAAATAGCAGTATATTTGAACAGCACACCTTAATGAAAGACTAACCTCCCTAGTTATAGCTGCCACTATTATTATTATTATTATTATTATTATTAATAGGGTTTACATTCTTCTTTTACCTACAATGCTGGTTTTGTTTTTTACTTACCCTTCCAGGGTTTGCTGTGATGCTGTGTCCATTGTATTGCACACCCACACTAGTTAGTTCCTCTCAAGACTAATACTAGTAACCTGCTTCACTCCTCCTGCCACCATCCACAGCCACCCTCCAGTGCTATGCTTTTATAGGCTCACAGAGAAGTACTACGCTGGGGGCCATTTTAACCCTAGCGAATTTCCCTTTTAGAGCTTTATACTTCCGTAGTTCCTCCCAATTCCTATTACTACTTCAATCAATATTCATCTGCCTCTAATTGTGATAATCAGCTTCCACCATAAGGTTGCAAGATGTTCTCAATTACAAAGATCAGTTAGGTATTTTATACTCTTACCACCAAACTACAACACAATCTGGCCATTGTGCCCCATTATGGTAGACTACAGTTCCTAAATTCAACTGCAAAGTCATTAACAAAGTATTCGCACAAACCTACCCATCACTGAATTCTACTCAGTCTTCATATACTTTATTTAAGATGTAAGTAAGTAAAAGTCTAACGCTAATCCTGCTTAGGTGGACAAATGACATCCAAGATAACCTTAAACCTTTTCAATTAAAAATTGTCAGTTTGAACATGTGCAGCTAAAACATGACCACAACTTGAATCATGGCTTCATCAGCAGAACCCAACAACATTTGCCATTACCAAATCCTGGTACAAAGATAACTCTTACTTGTCACTGTATATTTCTAACAAATACATAACCTTCTTTGATAACTGTGCTTGACCCCAGAGGAGGAGTAAGGGTACTGTCACTAGTAAAGAGAGAGAGCAAAATCAGACTCTACTAAAAACTGGACCTTTGACACCATTAACCTTTTCAGGGCATACCAAACACTTTATTGCATCTCTATACATTTACTCTCCATCAAATATTTTCTTGTTTCTGAGACCACTTCAGGAAATTACAAACACTGCAGACACATCATCATCATCTTTCGGCTTTTCCCGTTAGGGGTCGCCACAGCGGATCATCTCTTTCCATTTCTTCCTATCCTCTGCATCTTGCTCTGTCACACCAACCGCCTGCATGTCCTCTCTCACCACGTCCATAAATCTCATCTTATGCCTTCCTCTTTTCCTCTTACCTGGCAGCTTCATCCTTAGCATCTTTTTCCCAATATACCCATCATCCCTCCTCAGCACATGTCCAAACCAACGCAATCTTGTCTCTCTTGCTTTGTCTCCAAACTGTCCAACATGAGCTGACCTCTAATATACGGATTCCTAATCCTATCCATCCTAGTCACACAGAGTGCAAATCTTAACATCTTTAACTCTGCCACATCCAGCTCTGACTCCTGCCTTTTTGTCAATGCCACTGTCTCCAACCCATATAACATAGCCGGTCTCACTACTGTCTTGTAGACCTTCCCTTTCACTCTTACTGGTACTCGTCTGTCACAAATCACTCCTGACACTCTTCTCCACCCATTCCACCCTGCCTGTACTCTCTTCTTCACCTCTCTTCCATATTCACCATTACTCTGAACTGCTGATCCCAAGTACTTAAACTCGTCCACCTTTACCAACTCTACTCCCTGCATCCTCACCATTCCTCTACCATCCCTCTCATTTATACACATATATTCTGTCTTAGCCCTGCTGACTTTCATTCCTCTGCTCTCTAGAGCATATCTCCACCTCTCCAGAGTCTCCTCAACCTGATTCCTACTCTCACTACAGATCACAATGTCATCTGCAAACATCATAGTCCATGGGGCCTCCTGTCTGACCTCATCTGTCAACCTGTCCATTACTACTGCAAATAAGAAAGGACTCAGAGCTGATCCTTGATGTAATCCCACCTCCACCTTAAACGGATCTGTCACTCCCAATGCAGTCCTCACCACTGTCACACTACCCTCGTACATATCCTGTACCACTCTTACATACTTCTCTGCCACTCCCGACTTCCTCATACAATACCACAACTCTTCTCTTGGCACCCTGTCATATGCTTTCTCCAAGTCTACAAAGACACAATGCAACTCCTTCTGACCTTCTCTGTATTTCTCCAACACCACTCTCAGAGCAAACATCACATCTGTAGTGCTCTTTCCTGGCATGAAACCATACTGCTGATCACTAATGATCACCTTCCTTCTTAACCTAGCTTCTACTACTCTCTCCCATAACTTCAAGCTGTGAGTGATCAATTTTATCCCTCTATAGTTACTGCAGCTCTGCACATCACCCTTATTCGTAAAGATAGGTACCAAAACACTTTTTCTCCACTCCTCAGGCATCCTCTGACTTTCCAAAATTTCATTAAACAATCTAGTTAAAAATTCCACTGCCATTTCTCCTAAGCACCTCCATGCTTCCATTGGGATGTCATCTGGGCCAACAGCCTTTCCTTTCTTCATCCTCTTCATAGCTGTCCTTACTTCCTCCTTGCTTAACTGTTTCACTTCCTGATTCACTATCCCCACATCATCCAACCTTCTCTCTCTCGCATTCTCTTCATTCATCAGCCTCTCAAAATACTCTTTCTATCTACTCAACACACTCTCCTCTCTTGGGAGTACCTTTCCCTCACTATCCTTTATCACCCTTACTTGCTGCACATCTTTCCCAGCTCTGTCCCTCTGTCTAGCCAATTGGTACACGTCCTTTTCTCCCTCTTTAGTGTCCAATCTCTCATACAACTCTCCATATGCCTTATCCTTAGCTTTCGCCCCCTCTCTCTTTGCCATGCGCCTCATCTCCTTATACTCATGTCTACTTTCCTCATCTCTTTGACAATCCCACTTCTTCGCCAGCCTCTTCCTCTGTATACTCTTCTGTACTTCCTCATTCCACCACCAGGTCTCCTTGTCCTCCTTCCTCTGTCCAGATGTCACACCAAGGACCTTTCTAGCAGTCTCCCTTACTAGTTCTGCTGTAGTTACCCAGCTATTTGGGAACTCTCCACTGCCTCCCAGTGCGTGTCTAAACTCTTCCCTAAACTCCACTTCACAATCACCCTTTTTTAACTTCTACCATTTAATCCTTGGCACTGCTTTTACACTCCTCCTCCTCTTCTTGATCACCATCATCCTACAGACCACCATTCTATGCTGCTTAACTACACTTTCCCCTGCCACCACTTTACAGTCTCCAATCTCCTTCAGACTGGCCCTCCTACATAGGATATAATCCACCTGTGTGCATCTTCCTCCACTCTTTTACGTCACGCTATTCTCCACCCTCATGTTAAAATACATATTCACCACAGCCATGTCCATCCTTTTCGCAAAATCCACAATCTGACCTTCTGCATTCCTCTCCTTAACACCATACCTACCCATCTCTTCCTCATCCCCTCTGTTCACTTCAACAACATGCCCATTAAAGTCCACTCCAATCACTAGTCTCTCACCCTTGGGTACACTCACCACAACTTCATCCAACTCGCTTCAAAATTTCTTTTTCTCATCCATCACACACCCAACTTGTGGAGCATATGCACTAACAACATTCATCATTACACCATCAGTTTCGAGCTTCATAAACATCACTCTGTCAAACACTATCTTCACGTCTAAAACACTCTTGGCATATTGTTCCTTTAGTATCACCCCTACCCCATTTCTCCTGCCATCCACACCATGATAGAACAATTTGAACCAGTTTCCTAAACACCTGGCCTTACTTCCCTTCCATCTGCTCTCTTGCACACACAATACATCAACCTTCCTTCTCTCCATCATATCATCTAGCTCTCTTCCTATACCAGTCATACTGCCAACATTCAAAGTTCCTACCCTCACTGCTACACTCCTAACCTTCCTCCTCTCTTCCTGCCTTCAGGCATGCCTTCACCCTCCTCTTCTCCTTTGGCCAACAGTAGCCCATTTTCTGCCAGCACCCTGTTGGCTAACAGTACTGGTGGTGGTCGATGTTAACCCGGGCCTCGACCGATCCAGTATGGAAATATGAAATGTTCGTGCCATAAGTTATGTGGCAGAATTTTTACGCTAACACAGATCCTAGAGACCTTGAAATCCAAGCTCCACTTGATCTTTTCGACATGTAATCTCATCTAGTTAGTTACATCCACTACTCGAGTGAACTCCTCTACTAGCAAGCACACCTAATTAGAGATTGTACCTACTAACATTCTCTGTCAAAACGTCCACCAAACTACACTACCATCAGAGACATACCAGACAGACTGATTATTATTTTGGCAGATGAGCTTAGCAAAATTGACTAGTCAGCCCTATATATATTTATTTATTTTATTTTACATTTGTTAACCGGGGGTGTCTGACTAAGCCAAAAAGGCCCTTTTTCAGCAGAGACTCGGGGAGAAAAGCTCCACATAGAAAAATTACAGATATTTAGACATGATCAGTATACACACAAATTACAATAGGCATGTTTTTTACAATGGTATGCAGCACATCAGCAGTTACAGTGGAGAGAACAAACAAGAAAATATTAATTTAAAAATAAAGGTAATTAACAGATTTGTGATGTACAGCTGAAATTTGGAACATAGGTAGAATACAACATAGTACATAGGTACAGTACATACACTGTACCTTAGCCAGTGTTTATAAGAGTGAAAACTATTATCAAGTACTCTAGGTTTAGTATGTGTACCTTATCTGCTTTCACTAGCCTGGGGAGCAGTCATGACACTGCCAACTTTGCTTGAGATGTTGCCTAATGAGGTTTTTAAAGGAGGCTTTGGACGATACGTTTTGTATGGTAGTGGGGACAGAGTTCCATTTTTTAGCCAATGAACTACTATATAGTGCGTCTCCAAAGCTATTGTAGCTGTTGGTGACTTCTAGTAGTAGTTTGTTTGATGATCTAAGATGCCTTTTGGCTGAGTGATGTTGTACTAGGTTTTTGAGGGCAGGACACTTATTGGGGAGGTAATAGATAGAATGACAGAGGCAGAGCTGATTGTAGGTTAGGAGATTGGGCAGTTCAAGTCAGTGGAGCTGTCTCAAAGCAGTACAGTGATGAGCTCTATATGAACAATCTGCAGCAAAGTGGGCAGTTCTGTTATAGCAGGCTTCCATTTTGCTTAGTTCAGTTTTGTTGAAATTAGTCAAAATGGGAGATGCATAGAGTTAGGTGGATAGAAGTTGGGAGTGAGCAATGGCTGATCTTATGTTGTTGGTAAGAAATGGTTTGATACGGTAGAGTGATCCCAGTTTGGCATGTACTTTTTTAATAGTTAAGTTGAGATGACTATCAAATTTTAGGTGGGAGTCTATCGCTATTCCCAATAGCTTAGCCTGTGCCGCTGGAGCGATTGGAGTACCATTTGTGGAGTAGATAGTGAATTGACTGTTATTAGAACTGGTTATAATCATAAGCTGAGTTTTCTTTGGATTGAGGTTACGTTGGGCTTTGGTAAGGTAGTTTTCAATGTCAGAGAATGCTAGTTGAGTTGTTTGCAGGAGGGTGGGAATGTTTTGTTCAGCACTGATTAAGGTAGTATCATCTGTATACTGAATGAAAGATGCATGCTGTGTGGAGGTATGGAGGTCATTTGTGAAGATTGTGACTAGTAGTGGTCCTAAGATAGAAGGCTGTGGGACTCCTATAGTTATGGGCAGCTGAGAAGAGAGAAAATTTTCCCATTTCACAGCTTGGTACCTGTCAGTTAAGTAGCTTTGGAACCAGGTAAGAGTGGAATTTGATAGGTGATATTGGATTAGTTTGTTTAGCAGGATTTGGTGCAAGACTGTGTCAAATGCTTTGGACATATCCAAAAAAAGATTTGACACCTGCAGGCCTTCATTTTTGAGACAGTTTACTGTGTCTGTGAAGCAGAGGAGGGTTGTAGTGGTATTATGGGCAGGTTTGAAACCATGTTGAGTAGGTGACAGGATGTTGCTGTCTAGGAGATATTTTAGCACCTGGATATGGATACATTTTGCTAAGATTTTGGACAGGGGAGAGAGTAAAGCAATGGGTCTGTAGTTATTAAGTTCAGTGGAGGTCCCGCCTTTATGTATGGGTGTAACATAGGATATTTTCCAGAGTTTGGGCACATAGTTTTCAACAATTAATCTGTTTATGAGAGTGGAGACTGGGATAGCAATAGCATCTGCTGTGAGTTTCAAAAAATAGCTGGGGGGTAGGTTGGCTGCTGTTGATGAGGTTTTTAGTTTGGAGAGCATGCTTTTAATTGAAGTGGTGGAAACTGTTTTGAGGGTAAAGCTTGTATTAGTGTTATTTTTGTTGGGGGGGGGGGTAGTGAGGTTGGAACTGTCCTGTGATACTAAGGCTAGAATTGAGTTCACAAAGTGGGAGTTGAATTGTGTTTCAATGGGAACTTTAGCGTCAGGGGTGGTTGGTTTAGGGGTAGCCTTTTGGGTGGGTTTTAGTAGCTGGTTTACATTTTTCCAAAATTTTGGGGGGGTTGTGTTAGTATTTAGTTTGTAATGTCGTATAGCAGGATTTTTTTGTCCAGCCTAATGCATTTTTTTGCACGGTTGCGCAGTTCTTGGTACTTAGTTAGGCTTTGTGTTTCTTTGGTTTTTTGATAGTAAAGCCAGCCAGTGTCTCTGGACAGGAGGATTTGTTTGGTTTCTTTACTGAGCCAGGGGTTTGTAGAGGTTCTAACCTTGATTTTTGCGCAGTGGAGCGACAGTGTCTAGGTGTTGTAGAAATGTTTTGTTGAAATATGCTACAGCCTGGTCAAATGGGAGGGTTTTTTTTTGGGGGGGGGGTTAAGTCGCAGTTACAGAGTAAAGTACTGAGGACCTCAGGAGAGAAATTTTGTGCATTTCTAGTGGATTTATAGTTAATGGCTTTGCATATGCTTGTTCTACTACTTATATGGTTTATTATGTTGTGGTCACTTAAGGTGTCTGGGAGACTGTCTGTGTGAGGGTACAATGTGGGGTTGTTAGTTAGGACCCAGTCAAGGATGGATTCCCTTTTAGATTTTTTATCATATCTAGCTGGAATTTGGACTAGCTGCTGGTAGCTGTGGAGACTTATTAGATTACTTGGTGGTTTTGATGCACAGGTGAACCAATCTAGGTTGAAATCCCCCAGAATAAGGGTTTCTTGTGAGTATGTGGAAGAACACCAGGATAAGAAGTCTTCAAGACTAGCGGGTGTATTACCAGGTGCAATATAGATCACAATTGTGGTGATGACATTTTTAGGGTGAAGTTGAATTTGTGAGATAAGTATCTCTCAATTATTGGGGGAGGGGTAGGAGTTTGGTAATTGATGTACAGTTAAGTTGGATTTATACAGTAAGGCAGTTCCACTCCCTTTGCGTAGTGGTCCGTCTTGTCTAATGATGTTGTAGCCGGTAGGGAGAACTTCTGAGTTAGCTATATTTTTATTTAGCCAGGTTTCTGTTAAAGCAACTATGTCTGGGGAGTAGTGTGCTATATGCCTCAGACTATACCCACAAAGCTCATACTAATGTCAGAACAAACTTTAACCATAAACAACCAGACAACTTAAATCACACAAGGTGTTATAGCTAATCCAGGACATAGCTCAATGAATAAAAAACAGGGACAGCTCCTGGCAAACATGGAAGCAAGACCCATACGACTCTGACAAACTATTTCATTGCAAAGAACTCAGAAAAAAGGCTAGAATTTATATTAATAAGCCAAAGTCAGATAACTGCAGAAAACTACAGACCATATCCCTGGGCAATCCTGAACAGTTCTGGACCAATGTAAAAACAATTGCTAATCACAGCAAATTCAACATTTCCAGGAACACTCAGGACTTCATTAGCGAAATAATTAATGGGATTAAGTAGAACATAATAAAGCCACCTAAAGTCGTATAACAAGTTTATTACTCTCTTCCCTAGCATTCCCATTATCCCACTACACAACTAAATAAAATACCCAAGATTATTTCTATTTTGAAGTCATTACCAGTAAACGGGTACTAGAGCACCACAGCGCCATCCTCCCAAGCTTACATTGCTTAAGTGTCAGATTATATACTGATCTCAAAATGGCCTTTGATTGTGTTGGTCAAACCTTGCTCTTAAGTACACTGAGTAAATGTAGATTTCCCCAGAAAGTCTTGACAATCGTTTCAGAATTATCTCAGTAAGAGAACCTTCCCAGTAAATGTCTATGCTAAATGTCAACAACAGTATGGGAGTACTGCAGGACTCCATATTAGGACCAGTCTTATTTTCTATGAACATTACTGACCTCCCATGAGACATTCCCACCCTTAATACTGCACTCTGTATGGATGATATTGTATTTACAAGTAGCTAGTTTCTCCCCAAATGACATTGGAATAATTTTAAACGTCTCTGAAAATGGACTCACCTGTAAATACCAAAAAAAAAAAAAAAACAAATCAATTCTGCAGAAATATGGAACCACCAAGAGCCTGAATATCTCATAACCCATTCTTACTCTCAATCCAGATAAAATTATTCCTGCTACAACACAACCACAATATATTGGCTCTTTCTTGACTAAACCTCTCTCCTTTGTTCCTCGGACTGAATCACAGAGCCACAAAGTTCTAGTCCAACTCAAAGTTGGCTACAGAATACTCAACTCCCAAAGTAGACAAGCCAGTGCTACTGCTCCCTTTCCTTTCTAGGCTGGAATATCTACTCCCTCTCATCACCTTCCAGTCACTCAAAAAACAGACCCCAGAGAACTAATAAAAAAATTCTCAGGTACTGAACATTACCACTTTATACCCAATACATCTAAATGGCTTCCTTTTCATAACAGATCACTTTCTTCGTACAACCATTATATACATGGTTTTAAATAATCAACACTGCTCTCCATTAAACAAATTATTTCACTTGATTGATTGCTCTTATTCTACTGGGAACACAATTGACAATCTGATAGTCAAACCTCCATACACTCTTGTGGTAGAAAAAGTTTTCTAAACTAGCTCTAAAATACTGGAACAAAATTCCTTAAGAAATCAGACATATATCCACATATACTGACTATCATAATCATCTCAGGAAACATATGATGTACATTACACAATGTAAATGCTTATAATAATGGATGAACTTTTTACTCCTTCACCTTCTCTGCTCATCTTTGCAATGTTCTTCCTCATCAACAGTGTATATATCCCTGCACTAATTGTATTAATGCTTCTAACCTTACCATCTTACTGAGCTGGAATATAGTTTCATTCAGTTAACCCTCCTGTTAACTTTTAAGTGTGTGCTTTCTTCTTTTCTCTTCTATTTAATTTACTGTTAATATTTTCCTACAAATCTCCATCTTTCTACACCCTTAACCCCCACTACTTTCCTTGTTTACTGAAAAAGGTCCTTGGGGTAATACACTTAGCAGGTTAACAAATGTATAAATAAACAGAAGAAAAATAAATAAATAATTTATCAAAATATCTAGATGCCTTCCATTACATGTTTTACAATAAAAACAGGAATGTAAAAACAGTAGATTAAAAACAACTTCAGTATGTTAAAAAATAAAATAACTAAATTATGAAATAAAGAAATGTAAAAGAAGACAGTTCCCCCACTGGGTTTAAACAGATCTTTCTAAAAACATAGCAGCTAACTGATTCTTTACAAGAGGCTTCACTACTGCATGACTGAATCAAAGAAAGCAGCTGATTTGAAAATACTAAAAACAAGATAGGCAAAGGAAAGTCTACCAGATGTCTCAAGCTGAGTTTTTGAAACAGCTTAGCAGCCCCACAACCAGTGACTTAAGAAACCATACCTTGATGGAAAATAAAGCACTAGATACTTGCTTAATTAAGCATGAACTAGAATGTGTTGGGCTTCAGAGGCAAACATGATAACCCAAAATGCACAGAAACCAACAGCCAGTGCAGATTGTACAACAAAGATGTTATATGCAAGCATAACATTTTTTTGGCCAAAAGTCATGCCAAACATTTTCTACAAGTTACAGTGAATCCACAAGCCCCGTCCATTACCCCAATGTAAAAAGCTTGTAAAGAGCACCGCATGATTTAAAAATGACTGATAACTGGCTCTTAAGAGTCAGCCTGCCATCACAAAATACTCCCAGACCCTGAACATGCTATACAAATTACAATCTAATCCTCCCTATATATTTAGGGGAAGAGGAGACGTCAATGAGGTGTGTGTACAGTGACATGGACTAGCACGGTCTCAGTCTCAGCAGGGCTGAAGGTTCTAACTCTGCACCAGCCACTGAAAAATGAAGTCCAAGCAGTCTTAATGAGTAAAAAGAGAAGAAAATTCCATCACAAATAAAATTGTTTCATCATCAACCTACATATTTTAAAGTCATTTAGGAGCAATCATTTAGGGAACACATACAGTAGACTGATGGGGAGTTCACAGAACTTCAGAAACCTATGTATCCAGGCAAAAAAAAAAGTACATGAGGAGAAATCTGTATCTCACTCATGCCCCAAAGGTCAAACCCACAAGTTTGTAACTTCCGTCTTGTGGGTGAGTCATATCTACAGTTTACTCCTTACCCAAAGACATAACCAAAGTTTTTTTTAATTTCCAGTATTAACATGGAACTCGTCAAGTACTGGCAGAAAACAAATGGCTACAGAACTACTTAACTATCTCTTTCAAATCAACACCAGATATTCATTAAAGGAAGGACTGACAAATCATTTTAAATGAATTTAAAAAATTCAAATATAAAACATTCTTTGAACCTTCCTTTCATGAAGATCCAGAACCGATTGGATTTACATTTTATTTATCAACCAGTGGTTGAGTTTATTGGATTTGACTTGGTTTTCTTATATAATCTTCTCTGCCTATGACTGTGGTTTATATGAAGACGTAATGCAATCCAGGCAGCTAAATAAGTTCCACAGTTATCACTCAAGCAGAACTAAGTGGTAAAAATGACAATTCAACAATGCAGAACAAGTGGAGAGCAATCCCTAGCTTATTCCAAACTGGCCAAGTATTAAAAAGCATAGTCCCAGTAAAGCACTGGGAAAATAGGTCATGCTTAAAAGTCAGAGGCGAGACACTCAGCTCCCTCATTTATTGCACTTTGACCTCAGCCATGGAAGAACGTCCAAGAGCTGCCCAATAATTCTAACTCTAGTGTAGCCATTATCTCAGGGTACACAAAAAATGAGTGTCTCATGTCTCTTTTCTCCCCACATGCACACTTATGGGGCAATACTTAGACAATTAGTTCTTGGAAATCCTAAAGGGTTGATGGATAAATGGTCAAAAGGGTTGAGGATAATCAGGAACTTGCTAGAACAGAAGAGTCTCAGTTCTCATAATAATGAAAATCAAGGCTGCAAATGAGGGGAATAAGGCAGAAGTATAACAAAAGGGAAAGACTTGCAGCAGTTATGGTAGTACAAAACAAATCAGATCACAAAAGGGTACAAACGTTTAATAAAAAGTCAGTTATGAGACTCAACAGTGATAAACATCAACAATGATTTTTAAAGATGGGCATAAAAATATACACATGCCAAGGTGGAAAATGCAAGTATAAAACTTCAAATATAATAAATAACATGCAAGATAATACATCTAAGGAAAATCATAATTAAATGCAAAAAAATCAAAGGTGTCACCATCTAAAAGATGTTTACAGCACATAAAATAAACTACAGAATTAAAAGTTCATGTGCCTCAAACATTACTAATAGCAAATTTGCAGATAATCAGAAAATAATTTTTTTTACCTTGAATGTAGCCAACAAACATCGACCTCCCAGGACCATAACACAGGTACAATTGCTAAAAGTACAAGCAAGGTCCTTAAAGTCAAAAACACTCAATTTCACTATGCTCTTTATTCCAGAAAGCCTCAAAAAGCCTTTATGGCGCATCCAAAAGAAATCTGGCACAGCAAAATATTTCATTATAGTGGACAGCCAGATGCATGGAGCAACCAGAATTGCTCTCTATGACAGGGATACATGGAACAAATGATCACTACCTATAACTACACAGAGTGTTGAATAAGAACCAAAGAAGGATACCGCAGAACGATTACTTAAATAAAGAATAAACAGATTAAAATAATAAAGAATTAAATAATATCACAAAGCTGCATCTTAGAATCTACTTTGTTTTAAATGCACTCAAATATTTCTTCAAAGTAATGATTAATACTCCCTATGCAGTCAAATGTTATGCATTTCTAAATAAGTCACATGAAGGAGGGATTAAATTAAAAATTGTTATTAGCATGCCAGAGAACTATAGCAGACATCTATATAAATTTTTAAATGTGCTAAACTAATTATTTTATTTATGGACCAGCTCTGTTGAAATTAAACAAAGACCTTAGCCCAATATTTGGAATTGGCCCAGGCTCCATCCAAACTTTTAGCAAACCTAATACATATTCAGAAACCTGGTGTAACAATTTGGGAAATTAAATTTAAAAGACGTACTCTTCTAATGATGACATTGTAAGGATTTTTTTAGAAATTCTATACCAACCTATACAATAGCTTTAATAGCTGCACTGAAGATGACCTAAATGACTTCCTGAATCAAATAAACTTTCTCTCCTTGACTTTGGACCATATATCTCTATTAAATCAGCAAATTACATTATCTGAAATTACCTACATTGTTAACATTTGAAAAGAGGAAAGGCACCAGGCCCTGCTGAATTTTCTTCATTATTTTACTAGTAATTCCCCCTAAATGCTACAAAAAATGTACAGATAGTTTTTAATGACATTTTTTCAAAATTGTTCAGATATTTACTTAAATAGGTCAGAAACTATACTTGTTACAAAACCTAATACCAACACCTCTGATCCAATAGTTACAGACCCATATATTTAATCAATTATGATAGAAAAAATCTTATCCTGTTTTTTGGCTAACAGAATTATATACATAATACCATGTATAGTATCAACCTCAGGATTTATAATCACATCAAATCAGTGATCAAGCTCTCACTTTGGAAACAATTCAAACCTTATACTCTCAAGGAAAACTTAAACATTTTCCAGCTGACCCAGGATGCAACTAAATTATTTGACTGTTATCAGCATTCCTTTTTTTTGTTTTAACTTAATTTTGATTTCCACCACTTCTCATACAATTTATTTTAATACTATACCAAAACAAAATTCTCCTGCTCAACTGTCAATAAACAAAACTAAAGATATTCCAGTCATGCAGGGTGTACATCAATCACATAATTTATTCAATGTATATACTGAATCCCTACTACTATAAATAGTCCACAATAAACAATACTATTATCCAGTATATTGTATTTGCAGATTATATAATTGATCTAATATTACCAAATGAAGATGACACCAAATTAATATATTGTCTTCTATATCTAACTACAAATTAAATGTACATAAAACTAATCTATCCCTTTTCTTCTGATTACAGACTTATCAGTATTAAATGGTACAAATATAAATCCCACTTTAAAGCATTTAGACATTCTCTACAATCAAGATGCAAAACTAAATCAAAAATCTAATTTACTTAATACATGGTAAAACATTCAGAAGTCTTTATCTAGCTGGTCTGCTATTCATACTAACAATGGTAATGTTAGCAAAAGTAAATATTTTGCCTGTTTTACAATGCTTTGTTATCTTTTCAAACTATACCCAGACACATCTTTAACAAAATTAAGTCTCAATCGAGTTTAACTGGGACCTCGAGATGATAAATATCAATGATAATAAACTTACAGCTCCTAAAATGAATAGCTTTCCTAATTATGTCTATATTATTTAATTTATTTTATTTATTTATTTGCAGTTTGATTACTGTGGAAGTCCACTGGGCCGAATTGACCTATTTTCAGTGGAGGCCCGGGGAGAAAAGCTCCAAGATGCATTATACAATTTAGATACAACTGATAGTTATTATTAAAGATAATATTATGTAGAATAGTTACTCATAAATGCATTCAGTATCATGCATATTTAAATTCATTAAGCGTGAAGGTAGGGACCATACAGTTTCATTTTAGGAAAACAGATATGTTTTAGGTGTGGAAACAGTTCACATACAAACCTTTTAAGAAAATATAAATATGCTTTACATATACACATCAACAGTAGAATGCTATTTACAATATTTACAAGGTTGGGCTGTGTGAGGGTAGCTGTAGGAGTTGTTGAGAGCTTAGAGAGAAGCTATAGAAATTGTTGAGAGCTTAGATAGGCTCATAGGAAGATAACTATGAGAGTTGTAGAGCTTGGGAACCAGAGAGAGAGAACCCCCTTGGATTAGGTTGGGTGAAGGCAGGTACATTTCCAATTTAGTGGACAGGTGTTTGAATAGTTAGGTTTTGAAGTTTTCTGTGTTTGGTATGGTTCTTAGTATGGAGGGTAGGGAAGGGAATTCCATTTTATGCCTAGTGAGAAAGATAGGAGAAGTTGGCCAGCAGGACGTTTAGGTTTATGGATAGTAATTAAGTTCTGATTTTTAGATCTGAGAACTCCATTAGGTGTATAAGGGGAAAGGATGTTAGAGTGGGACATTTTGTTGGGTGAAATATGAGTCTATGTGTAGTAGTGAGTTGGAGATATTCTAGGTAGTTTGGGAGTTCAAGCCAATTCAGGGATTGTAGGGTTAGGCAGTGATGGGTGGTATTTTTAGATTTAGAGGCAAATTTAGCGATTTTGTTGTAGCGGTTTTCTAGTTTAGAGGTGATAGAGGAGGACAATTTGGTATAATAAGGAAGGAAGAAGATAAGTCAAGGCCAGAGTTGGAGAGAAAGTGATTGTTCCTGTACAGCATACCTAGGTTTTGGTGGGTTTTCTTAATATTTTGTTGAATGTGAATACCAAACTTGAGGTGTTCATCTACAGTAATGCCAGGTAGTTTGGCAGAGGGGACCACTTCTATAGGTGAGATGGTTTGACTATAGACTTTGAAGTTGTTTTTATCATAGGAGAGGGTCTTTGTGGGAGGGAATAGTAGAATCTTTGATTTATTTGCATTGAGAGAGAGGTGGTTTTGGCACATCCAGTTTTCAGTTGTTGAGAAGGCAGTTTGGGTTTTAGTCAGCAATTCAGAGAAGTTTGAGGCGAAGCAGACTAAATTTGAATCGTCTGCGTATTGAATGATTTTAACATCAGGAATAGCAGTGTGAAAGTTATTGATGAAGATGTTAAAAAGCGTTGGACCAAGGATGGATCCCTGTGGTACACCAGTTGGGGTAGGTAGGAAGGAAGAGATGGAGTTCTTCTATTTGACTGCCTGTGATCTGTATGATAGATAGCTGGAGAACCAGGATAAAGTATTATGTGAGAGATTAAGGTTTGAGAGATGACAGAGAAGGTGCTTGTGAAACAGTATCAAAGGCATTAGACAGACTGAGTAAAACAGTAGAAACTAATTGTCCTGAATCTCAGGCTTGATTGACAGTTTCTAGGAAAGAGAGTTGAGCGGTTATTGTGCTATGGCCTGGACGGAAGCCATGCTGGGTAGGAGTGAGAAGATTGTTTTGGGTCAGGAAAGGCATAAATTGAAGGTAGATGCATTTTTCTAGAATTTTGGAGATTAGTGAGAGCAAAGCAATGGGGCGAAAGTTTGAGATGCTGGTATTTTTGCCTCCTTTATGAAGAGGAAGAATATAAGCCGAGCACCAGAGTTTGGGGACGTATGATTTTTTTATGGATCGGTTTTTGTTCATTTTGTTCTTTATTTCTTTGTTGTTTATAGCACTTAGTGTACTGTGTATTTTTTCAAGCTAGTTTCACTGTGTGTGAGGTATTAACTGGAAATTGTCCACTCTTATTAAGCATCTGTTGGGTTGTTTGTTTATGATAACTTGTTGCAGTTAAACTCTCTTTTCTAGTGGATCCTTTAGCTGTTTAAAACTTTCATTTAAAGGCTCACTGCTGCTTTTCAGCTGTGAGTAACATTTCTGCAGTTTGTTTCCCACCCTCCCTCCCTGTTGGTATAGTGTTTTTATAGTTGGTGGCTTTGCAGTTGCCCGCCCCTAGTGTAAATTTGATCTGGGACCCTCCTCCCAGTCTAGTGTCATTACCTCATTCTACCCAGTAAAGGGAGAGCATTTGAGAAGGCCAATCAGCTTAGTTCTGCTACTCCTTTCTCTCTTTCCACAAAAAAAAATTGTATCTGCTTTTACTGTATTTGTGTTTTTTCCTACTTTATTTTGCTTTTGCGTCACCTTAAAAGTACTCAATTGTATTTATTACTGCTTGGTGTAACTCATTCTAAGCCTTTTAGTTTAAGCACCTGGGCTTCAGACCAGTTTTACATTAAGATGGTTGGTGGTCTGCACTGTAGTGGCAGAACAGGTAGCTTACATCCTTCTAAGTTGGGAACTGCTGATTGAGGGCTCAGTGTCTGTTATTCTAAAAGTGTATTAATTCTGGTTTAAGCACTTGGGCTTGAGGCCAGTTATTTTACATTAAGAGGGTTCATGTTCTGCACTTTTGTGGGAGGAGAGGCTGGACTCTGTCCTTCTGAGCTGGGAATTTCTGGTTAAAGCTTATAGTGCCTGCATATTTGAACTGCTTCTTACTGAAATTGGTACACCTTGTTTGCTGTAGCATAGACTAGATCCAGGCCTGCTGAATCTAGCTTTGTTTGTATAACTTGAGCACTAATCCAGGCATTCTTTAAAGTATTCAGTTGTATTTATTACTGCTGGTAGTAACTTGATTAAAGTGTAGCTATCATTTCCAAGTCTTTTGGATTATGCAATTGGGCTTCAGACCAGTTGTTTTACATTAGGAAGGTTTGTTTCCTGCACTGTGGTGGCAGGACAGGTAGCTTACATCTCTCTAAGTTGGGAACTGCTGATTGAGAGCTCAATGTCTGTTATTCTAAAAGTGTATTAGTTCTGGTTTAAGCACTTGGGCTTCAGGCCAGTTATTTTACGTTAAGAAGGATTGCGGTCTGCACTCCTGTGGGAGGAGAGGCTGGACTCTGCCCTTCTGAGCAGGGAATTTCTGGTTAAAGGCTTATAGTGCCTGCATATTCTAACTGTTTCTTACTGAAATTGGTACTCCTTGTTTGCTGTAGCATAGACTAGATCCAGGCCTGCTGAATCTAGCTTTGTTTGTATGCTTGTTGTTTGTTTATTTCCCTGAAACGCTAATTCCACCTAAAACGCGGCCTTTTAGCACTTCTGTGGATCCCTAGTGATATCTGCATTGCTTACTGTACTTATTTCCCTGTTTCACTTGAAAGAAAGTTACTGTTTGTCGTGTTTGCATTTATGTTACCTGTAACACAATGCATTTAAGTTACCTGGCACTTGCTCACTAAAGCAATTATATAAGTCAGCTCTAAAAAATTAAAAGCACTACACCCTCACAAACTCCCCTTGAGTACCTTGTTCCCCATTGGCCCTTTTTTTCAATTATAAAGGAATTCACAATACTATTCTAGCATGTCCAAAGGTCAGTTGTCAATCTCCTCTCCAGTCCAGCTGGTGAATCTGGGAATCTTGAGGCAATGTTACAACTGCCTCATGTACACAGACAACGCTCTCCCTCCTCCCAACAAATTCCAACACATGTGAGAGATGCAATCATATAGCCAAAACTGGAGGCTAAGCTCTCTCAACTCAGTACTGGCATAACCAGTCAGGAGGAGAAGGAAACCGCACTCACTACAATTCCAGTCTCACATAGACCTACCACGACAACAAACCAAACACATAAACACACAAAAACATACTCGGAGGCTGTAAATAAAAATCTGCCTAAGCAACTGAGACCTCCAAAGCAGACACCCAAGCAACCGCTACCCCAAAACAAAACACGTGCAACACATAGCTCACAAAGCCAGTGTGCCGAACAGTCACAGCCCTTAAGGCTAAACAACACACCTGATACACTTGTAATAGGTGACTCTATCGTCAGGCACACTGACGTCCCGCTCACCAGACTGAACAAAGAGAAGGTCACGGTGAGCTGCCTGTCGGGCGCTAGGATCCGCCACATAACACAAGCATTTAGGTCACTCCAAGGCAAGTACAAATATGACTCAGTCATTGTCCATGCTGGTGTGAATGACCTGAGACGTACCTCCCTGGACTACATGAAGAGAGACATAGAGGAGCTCTCTGAGCATGTAGCCCAGGCCGGTATGACCCTGACCTTGAGTAGCATCTTACCCTTACCAAGAATGATGCCACAATATGAAGACAAGATGATCAATTTCAACAATTGGCTTAAGTGTTGGTGTCATTCAAACAGGATCCAATGCCTGTCAGCCTGGGATGACATGCTCGACAAGCCACGATGCTTCGCTAGGGACGACTTGCACCTCTCACCCCTGGGCTTTCAGATATTGGCAAAGGCTCTTGCTACCCTCATAGTGTCTTTTTTAGGCAAGGCTCAAAAGACAAACCCACCTCCATAGGTATCACAAGGGATAAGAAACTAAGAGTAATGTTACTCAACGCCAGAAGTCTAAACCTCAAGATGCATGCACTTGAAACTCTCCTTGGCATGGAGAACATCGATATCTGTGCAGTAACAGAAACCTGGTTCAAGGCTCCCGAGAGCACCCCAGCACTACCAGGTTATACCTCATACCATGCTTTTCGCCCCCAAAACTTGGACTGAACCACAAAAGGAGGGGGAGTATCAATATTCTTCAAAGATACCCACACCTCCAGGTTGGTGGCACAGCACGAAGCATCAGAGACTATCCATGTGCAACTAACTGTGGGTAAAACTGCCTTCCAGTTTATAGCCTGCTACAGACCACCCTCCCAAACACAGGAACCCCACTCAGCCTTCCTGAGAATACTGGAAAATATGAAGGTCTTTCCAAACACCATTATATTGGGTGACTTCAACTACCCAAACATAGACTGGGAGCATTACTCTAGCTCCAACATCCTAGCCCAAAGGTTCCTAGAATTTATAAACTCAAATGCTATGGAACAACTTGTTACCACTCCCACAAGAGGGGCAAACATACTGGACCTGATCATCACCAACATGGGGACACTATGCTCCAGACCAGAAGTGTATCCCTCACTGGTAAGATCAGACCATAAACTAATCTCACTGGATATTCACATCCCGACCCCACCCCCTGCCCAGAAAACCACAGTGAAAAACTTCTCTAAAGCAAATTTCACACACCTCAAAACCAAGGCGAAATCCTTCAAAGCCCCCAGGCCTGTGAAAAATACGGCCCAGACCGCAGAATCCTTTATAAACGCATTCTATGAACACCTTCAGGAATGCATGGATCATGCAATCCCAAATAAAACCAAGACCCAATCCTCCAAAGGCAGACGTCCTGTCTGGTGGACCCCAGCCATAAACAAACTATACAATAGAAGGAGGAAGCTAATACATGATAGAGCAAAATCCCAAAAAGGGAAGGCATCTCTGATCAGTATTAGCAAAAAACTACAGGCACTCATAAAATCGTCTAAGGCCAGCTTCGAGAGAAAAATTGCACATGACACTAAGGATAATCACAAGGCTTTCTTTAGTTATGTTAGGAACCTGGGTGGGAATTCCCAGATATGCTCAGAATTAGTCCAAAATGACAAAAAATACACAGAGCCCACAGACATTGCCAACATCTTAGCTGACAGGTTCAGTGCAAACTTCTGCGCCCCTCCCCACCAAAAGGACAAATATCTATCCCAACATAGTGCTGCCCCCCGACATCTCAGATGCTCAGGTAAGAGCCGCCCTCTCCAAAGCAGAAACACAGCATCAATGTGACCAGATGGTGTCCTGGGCTGGGTCCTACATGAACTCCAAGAAGAGCTAAACCCAAACATAAAACTACTGTTCAATCTTAGCCTTACTACAGGATATGTACCCAAAGAGTGGCGTACAGCAACAGTGGTCCCTCTCCACAAAGGTGGTGCCTCAACGGATCCTGGAAACTATCGCCCCATAAACCTGACTAGCTTGATCTGCAAAGCTATGGAAAGGATCATCATGGACCTCATAAATAAAGATATTGGGGACCTACAGACACTGGATCATACCCAGTTTGGCTTTGTTAAGGGAAGATCCTGCCTCTTAAACCTGGTCGATTTCTTTGAAACAGTCACCAAGGCCATTGACGAGGGGAAGGTGGTCCACACAGCCTACCCGGACTTCGCAAAAGCCTTCGATATAATACCCCACTCGGGCATTATAGATAAGCTCACCAGCTTAAATATAAACCCCTATGTCACTACATGGGTTGCAAACTGGCTCAAGGACAGAACCCACATGGTTAGAATTGCTGGAGCCATGTCAGACTCCAAACCAGTTACAAGTGGCGTCCCACAAGGCTCAGTCCTGGGACCTCTCTTGTTCGGTATATATTTCTCGGTGGTACAGGCCAACACGGAAGGACTGTGGCTGACCAAGTTCGCAGATGACTGCAAACTGGGCGCCATAATTAACTCTCCAGCCGACACAAGCATCCTCCAAAAGGGCCTCATAGAAACAGACAACTGGTGCCAGAGCCATGGCCTCAAGCTAAACGCCAAAAAGTGTACAGTCATCCCCTTTGGCAAAAACAAAGTGCCCACAAATTACCACATAGGTGGTAATCCATCAAGTACAGAAGAAGTCATTAGGGACCTGGGGACCCAAGTTGATAGCAATCTCTCATTTGACAACCACGTGGCGAAAGTGGTTAGAAAAACATTTTATATAGCCCACCTAATCATGAAGGGATTCACATCTAGATCAGGGGAGGTCATCGTGCCTCTTTACTCATCCCTCATCAGGCCCATAATTGAGTACAATGCCCCTTTTGGGATGTACCTTACCAGACACCTGCAGCAACTGGAAAGACCCCAAAAGTACCTCACCAAGAGGATCAAAGGGCTCAAACAGATGCCATATGCTGCCCGGTTAAAGAAACTCCAGCTCTACTCAGTGGCATACCGCCTGCTCAGAGGCGATCTGTGCCTGACATATAAAGCCATGTCCAACCCGGAATTAATGGACATGCTGCACCTCAGAAAATCCAAATCCCATCGAGCTACGCTCGAGAGACTTGAACCTCAGCACTGAAATAAATAGGACATGCTGAAGGGACAGATTCATAACCCAGAGGCTCCCTTCACTCTGGAATAAAATCCCAGTCCAGGTTAGGCAGAGTCCCACATTGACTCTCTTCAAGAGGAATCTTGATGAGTGGATGGGAGATCATAGGTTTACCCCGGCTATCACTTCTGTGTCACTGTTAGACAGAGGCACAGTATACTAACCTCAAAAAAGGCATATCAAAATTAATTTAAAATGGGTGGCAAAAGCCAAACACACTCTGGCTAGGCTTATAAATGCCCTAGGGCAGATAGCCTAGTATGAACCTATGAACCTATGATGCTGATTGGGAGAGCAATGCCATCAGCAGTACATTTTAGGAAGGAAGAGGGAATATTGTTGAGAGCGTTAGGGCAAGGTTTAAGTTTGGACAAAAGTTTTTTTATAAAGTTAGTGGAGATGGGTTTGAGTTCAAACAGATGAGGTGAGTTAGAAGGGGGAGAGTGTAGAGCAGTTGGGTTATTATTGTGAAATGTCTTGGTAAGGGTTGTAATAGTTTCTATGAAAAATGAGTTAAATTCAGAGCCTAGTTCAAGGTCAGATTTACTGGGGTCAGGACAGGGATTATTTTTGGAGCCTGGATTGAAAAGTGAGTTTATTGAGTTTCAGAATTTTGGGGGTTTTTTATTGTTATTGGACTGAAGTTTGATATAGTAGAATTTTTTGTCTTTGGTGATTAGTCATTTTGCACAGTTGCAGAGTTGTTTATATTGGAGCAAGGTATTGGCCAGTTTATTGTTTTGGTAAAGCTTCCATAGTTTGTCTCTGTGGTGCATAATCTGGAGCAGTTTTAGTTGTTATCCTTTTGTTTCTTAGTGGGCCTAGTGAGTTTAAAGCATCAAGGAAGACAGAGTTGAAGTATTCTATAGCCTTGTCAAGAGGAAGGATGTTTAGAATTTGCCAGTTCATTTGTTTGAAAGCATTTGAGAAAGTAGTTGGGTTGAAGCTATTGAGGATACGAGTTTGAATGTACTGATGCTGGTGTGGGGAGGAACTAGTTGAGTGATGCATGAAGGCTGGGAGGTGGTCACTAAAGGTATCAGGAATTGTGCCAGAATTGGTTATTTTATTTGGACCTGAGACTAGGATCCAATCTATAGTGGATCCGAGAGGGTTTATTTTGTTAGGTCGAGTAATGGAGAGGATTATTTGAGTGAAGTTATAGAGGTTAATTGATAGGGAGGGAGAGGGGCAATTGATTTTATTCCACTCAATATTCACATCACCAAGGATACAAGTTAATTGTTAATTCTCCTAGACTATTTAGAATGTTATCTTACAGCTATGTTAGAACTAAGTGGCAACCACTTTGGATCAAATATTGGAACAATTTTTTTAAAAGAGAGGCAATTATAACCTAATGGCTCTACCTTTCTTGACAAAACATAATATTAAGCTCCTTAAATTAATAACTTTATTACAGAACTCATAACTTCCTGTCAAGTTTTGATAAAATATTTAACCTTAACAGCTCCTATCTTCTTCAACCAATGAATGATAATCCTAACTTAAAGTTAAACAACAAAATGACTGAACTGTCCAACCCACCCCCACCTACAATAAAAGAGAAATCCATATGGGTTTTTTTAGCATTAGAATCTGACTCTATAGAGGACATGAGGAAAAAAACTTTACTTACCAAAAACATAATTACAAATTTATAGACAAATACACAACCTTCTTCTAAACAACTTAGAAATCAATATGGTTACTAAAGGGATAATATATGTTTACTCAAAAGTCTTATTAATACTTTTCAGCAATGTAAGGCAACATCTGAGGCATATACAATTGCTCCAAAATTTAGATTCAGCAGCTCCAACAAATTTTTGAATATGTGTATTTGACTAGATAATTCTTTAGATGATGTTAACAAAGTTAGTAAAGTTTTACAGTTAAATATTTTTTAGACAAGAAACATCTTTAATAAATTATCACTTATGGGCAGCAGACTGACTCAGCAGATAGTGTTGTTGACTCACAGCAGGAGGCTCACCTGTTCGATTTTCAGCTGACATGCTTTCTGTGCAGAGTCTGCATGTCCTCCCTGTGTTTGATGGGTTTCCACTAGATCCGTTGGTTTCCTCCCACATTCCAAAGACATGCAGTAGATGGATTAGACCATCTAAATTGGCCATAGGAGTGAGTGTGCATGCAAGTGTGTGGTGTGGAAGAACTACTGTGGCAAGGCTGACCACCTGGTGGTGCAAACCTTGGCACTAGATGATTGTCACTGTTTAAGTGACACCTCAAACCCATGTGAAGATATGGGAAAAAGGGGTTGTGGAAGAATGGATGGATGGACATAGGCAATCAAATGAAAATAAATCACACTAATACATTTTTAGTTACAGACATTATACATCACTTATAATCTACCCAGTCATCGTCAGTCAAACCTTACAAAGCTCATTCAATTTCTGCCTTCCTTTAAACCCCATTGCTCCTCCAAAACAATATTTTGCATGTATTGTTCCCATAATTCCCATTTTTTCTATGTAATTTGCTTCTGCCCTTTTCTAAAGTTCCCACTTCCAGTTCTTTTATCTCTCCTATTATATTCACTACTTCTAGTATAGTTGGTTTAGGTTTTGATTTCCATCTTCTAGTAATTTTTTTTAGCAGCCACCAGAAGTAAATTCAGTAAGACTGTACTATGTCTAGGCAATTCCGATTCCATATCACAATTCTAAAAAAAAAAATAATTTCCTTATTTACAACTTGATCACCCAGAATTTCTGATAGAAGAGTTTCCAGGGAGTTTTTTAAATTTGCCAAAATATTACACTGTTCCCAGTTACCTCTTTCTAACATTACAGTTAAATATTAAGCTCATTCTGATTAAAATCTCTATTACACACAATTGATGATTAACAATAATGCCTATATGACACCCTCTAAAACAGCATCATTCAATTATTTATAGTCACCACATTGTAAAGCTTTTCTAGTGACCAAATATGACATTTGTTGTATTTCTTGTTTCTCTACAACCTTTGGGAAGTCTTGTGCATTAAGTGTCCAAGATTGGATTTAATGATATCCCATGGAATTACCAAGTCATAAAACTATACATTTCTCCTACAGGAATAAGTATTTCTGACTGAAATCCACTAATAAATGTTTATATTAATGAAATACTACAATTTGGCTGAACAGACAATTAATTTCATAGGTTACATTTAAGGATATATGTATTTATTATATTTATTTATTTTACATTTGGTAACCGGGAAAGTCCAAATGGACAAAAGTCCTTTTTCAGTGGAGGGCCAGGGAAAAAGCTCCACTTATAACACTGGTTAATAACTCATCAATGACAAAGATTACATTTAATTACGTAGGAACAAAGCATAAAAATAAAGCTATGATTATTCAATAGACTGTACATCAGTAAAAACATTCAGAATGATACAATATTATAGAGTATACATCAATTGTCATCCCTTGGATGAAGAAGAGGTGTGAAGAGAAAAGCTTGAGAAATGAAACTAGGAAGAGTAAAAGTCTACAGCCTGAAAGTGAGGGAGGAGTCTTTGCATTGGGGTGAGCCAGAATCAGATGGAGTAGGACTAGCCTGGGGTGTCATAGTGGCAAGTCCAATTAGTTTGTAGGTGTGTTTTAGAAACATTAAAGAAATAATAACTTCAAAAAACGTATTTACAAAAGTAATGCCAAAACAACTGTGCTCATCAGAATGCTGAAAGAAAATACAAACCTTGTTTTCTTTAAACCACTGGCCCCTCAAATTTAATACAAAATTAGCTCTTTTTACCTATCTAGCTCTATACTTAAAAAGTTTTACTACAATTTATTTTTATTTTATTTCAGTTTGATGACTGGGGAAGTCCACTGGGCCAAGAAGAGCCCGTTTTCAGTGGAGGCCCGGGTAGAAAAGCCCCATTAACAATGACAATGAATAACAAAACATGAACAACAGAGAGACTATATAAACGGAGAGAAACAATTTAACAAGCATTAAGAGATAACATAATATAAAGAGTAGTTGCAGTGTCAGAGGACATAACTTCTAATAATCTTTGTAGATTAAATAAAAGAAAAAGTTAAACACATTTTAACAAGTGTAAAGAGAATAACTTTATATACAGAGTAAGTGACAGTGGACATACATTCTATTAATCTTTTGCAGAGTAATTTTTAAACATCAACAGTTACAAAAAAATGTAAATCACAGATGTGATGAAAATGAGAGAATAAAATGCAATCTAGCAGAACAGATGTATGCGATAAATGTGGTATCAAAGAGGAGAGGCAGACATGGCTGGGAAAATAAAGAAGATGGAGGAAAGGCTCATGTGTGGGAAGAGAAGGGGCAAATCCATTTAGATGAGAGGTAGGAGTGTAGCAGAGATTTGAAGATGGTGTGGTTAAGTGTGTTTCATAGGGAGGAGGGGAGTGAGTTTCATAACATGGCTAGGGAGTATGATAGGAGAAGGTAGCCAGGGGGCTGGAAGGGTTTGAGAATTTGTAGGAGGTTTTTACTTTCAGATCGGAGTGAGCAGTTAGGAATATAGGGTGTTAAGGTGTTGGAGAAAGCGGGACAGATGGATGGTTTAAAAATGAGTTTATTGGCCATGGTGAGTTTATGTAGATTTAAGTAATTAGGTAGTTCTAGCCATTGAAGAGATTGAAGGGAGAGAGAGTGATGGGAAGAATTTTTGGAGTTGATGGCAAATTTACTGATTTTGTTGTAGCAGGATTGTAATCTGGATTGTAGGTCAAGCTTGAGATTGGTGAGCAATGGAGCATCATATATGAGAGAGGGGAGAAGACAGAAGGAAGCTAAGGTCTTTCTAATAGAGGGAGTGAGGTAGCGATTGTGCCTGTACAGGAGATCAAGTTTTGGTGTTTTTTTTATGGCTGTTTGAATATGGATGTCGAATTTTAGATGCTCATCAATGGTGACACCAAGCAACTTAGTGTGAGATACTACTCTGATGGGGATATTGTTCTGGCTTAATATAGTAAAGGAGGTATTATTAAAGAAGGAGATCCTTGAAGGAGAAAAGATTATTAGTTTTGTTTTGTGTGCATTTAGGAGCAGGTGGTGGTTGTGCATCCATGTTTCTGTTAGTGAAAAAGCATACTGGGTTTTTAGTAGTAGGTCTGAGGGGGAGTCAGCAGTGCAGCTGATTGTAGAATCATCTGCATACTGGATTAGGGAGGTATTAGGGATGGTGTGGTGGAAGTTATTGATGAATATGTTGAAATGTAGGGGACCAAGGACAAAACTTTGTGGAATGCCAGTGGGGGGTGTGTAAGGAGGAGGAGGTGGACAATTTCCATTTTATAGCTTGCTGTCTTTCGGAGAGGTAGCTAGGGAACCATGAGATGGTAGAGGGAGCCAGAGAGGAGAGTTGAGAAAGGAGCATGGGGTGACAGACAGTATCAAAAACTTTGGGTAGGTTAAGGAATAGGGAAGATACAATTTTGCCAGAGTTGCAGGTACAGTTAATACATTCTAGGAAGGACAGAAAGGCAGTGATGGTGCTGTGGCCAGGACAAAAACCATGATGGGTGGGGTTAAGGAGATTATTGTGTGTTAGATATATCAGTTGTGAATGAATACACTTTTCTAGGATTTTTGAGAGTGGAGAAAAGATGACAATGGGCCTGAAATTGATGGTGTCAAAGCTTTTACCTCCCTTGTGAAGTAGGATAATGAATGCAAGTTTCCAAATTGAAGGAACATCAGATTCTTGAATGGATCTATTTATTAAAATGGAGATTGGCAGGGCTATGCTGTCAGCAGATAGTTTGAGGAAGTAAGGGGGCAAATTGTCAGGTGCAGTGCAGCATGGTTTTAGTTTAAGGAGGAGTTTTTTATTGTGCTTATAGGGACAGGATTGCGCTTAAGGTGGGGGATTGCTGTCAGTTGTCAGTGGGGTGGGGGGTGGGGTGAGAAGATGAACTTGGAGGGAGGTGTGGGAAAGTGGAGGTAAGTTTGGTTATACACTCCACAAAGGAGTTAAATGATGTGGCTGTTTCTAAGTCAGTGAGGTTGGGATTAGGGCAAGGGTTATCCTTGCTACCAGGATGGAGGAGAGTGGAGATTGATTTCCAGAACTTTTTGGGGTTGGTGGAGCATTCAAATTGGAACTTGGTGTAGTAGGATTTGTGGTCTCTAGTTACTATTTTTTTACTGTATTTGGAAGTCGTTTGAATTCACGTAGGGTAGAGGGAAGTTTGTTTCATTAATACACAGTGAGCTTGTTCCAGTTTTTATATTTTCAACCTTATTATGGTTATTTTGTTGTACACAGTTTGTTGTGTAGTAAATAGTTTTGATATGACATTTTACATTAGACTATTGTCAATTATGCTATTTTCTATCTTGTAGTTTCATCACATGCAATCTTAAAATTTTCAAAATTGTTTTACAATACCTTGTTCTTTATTTTGTACTACATGTTTTTAAAAATACTGATAAAATATAATTTGAAAAAAATATTCTCACTGACTGCCTTCTGTGTATGTAGGGGATGCTTCTGCACTCCATGTTTAAATATTACTGCAATCGAGTCTGCAATGAGGTAAATGTTATTGGTTCTTCCAAGTTCAGATACAGAATAATAGCCATTTGCACTGTGGACTTCAAAAAGCTAAGCAAATCCACAAAAAGAATACTGTAAGTTAGTGTGTGTTTATATAGCTTACTGGATATTTGAGACATACAGTTATACTGCTGTACTGAAAAGTAAGGACTTGACAAACCACTCCCACTCAGGGTTATACCTATAGTAAAATAAAATATACTAATTTATTTATGCTGCACTTTACTTATCAATCCAATAATATTTTACCATACAGCTATAAAGAGAGAAAATTGGACATATAGCCATACCTATGCTTTTCTACAGAGATGTCACATGAATCCACACCCTTCTTGTCATGTTTCCCCATTTGTATTTTTTACAGCTCCTCAAACATTTACCATCTGCCCATCCTGACTGCTTTTGTACATTTGATTTACCCTGATCTCCCGCCTCCAGACAAGACATGCACTGATGTCAATGTTGTCAATGTGCTGTCAACGGTGAATCATCTGTGCTTCACCCTCACTTTTGTGTGTCATCATTTTTACTTATAAATACACTTAAATCTAGCTTCACTTGTTGGCTGTGACAGGAATATCAGGCAAAATGGATCCATGACTAAGAACACATTTATAAGGAAAAGACATTTATAAGGAAAAGTTATTATTATACCTAAATGTGCATATGGTTGATACATGGCTGCCAAAGATAGACTCCAGTCACAATACCTTTAGTGTCAAACATACAGAACACATAGATTAGGAGAGTGCTGGGCAGCCTAGAATTCTGTTTTAAACAAACCAGCATTGTTAAATGCCTTGGACAGTATATAGTGGACGGCATTGGTTTTGTTGAGAATGACATTACATCCATATGTGGTCTTGTTATACCACAGATTTAATTGTCAGGATGTCTGCTCTACCATACAAAGGATATCCCACTTATGCTATAACACTGCAGCATGAAGCAAAAATGCACATACCTGATTTATGTGCAGGATCATAGTCACTACAGTAAGAAATACAGTCTCATATAAACACACAGGCTGTTTTGTACATTTTAGACAAACTTTGGACAATCTACATTGCACTTTTTCTACTCAAAAATAAAATGAATCTTAGTCTAACTGTTCTTTTTTATCCTCCTCCTGGCATCTCTTCTCCTTTAAATTCTTTGCCCCTCCTTTTTCCTACACTTCTCCTCTGATTTACTTATTTTGCATTTCATATCTATGTATAATTTCTCTTTTCTCTCTCTCTTCTATGCTAACAATACAATTGTATAAAAATGTTATTTTTTGCATGTAAAATTGTTAAATATGCTATGTTTTTGGAAATTGTTAAATGTGCTATGTTCTTAGAACACAGAGCCTTATGTGTGTAATGTATTTGTAATATGGAGCTTTTCTCCCGGGCCTCCACTGAAAATGGGCTTTCAGGCCTAGTGGACTTCCCCGGTTATCAAACTGGAAATAAACAAATAATAAATAATAAATAATATCCCTATCAGCAGAGTTAGTGTGCAGACTTACAACACAAGGCTAATTAAATCTCTCATAGCACACTTTACTGTGAGGGCTGCCACCTTATTGGGCATTCCATACTATGCCTGAGCTCTGCTTACTGCTGTGCATCAGTAACATTTACAGCATACTGCTCTACTATAGTATTGATGACATCACTACGCTTATAACCCGGAATGTTGTCATATATGGAAGCAGTATTTCAGGGCATCAGCCTGGATTTACTGTGTCATTTTTTCAACACAGTCAAGTGGAAAGTGCAAAGAGGCCAGAAGTTCCTGTTCCTCCAAGGTGCAAAGTACACAGACTTGATTAAAATAATAAAGCAAGGGAGTAGGGGAGTGGGGATTTTTCCACCTAAATGCAGCAGTCATATTCTACTAAACTTTTTGTAATTATTCATATGTGGAATTCACAAAGCTATTGTTTATTTTCATTTCTAAGCAATCAGGCAAAGGACCTTATTTTAATCAGGTATGAAACTATGCATCCCATTTAATACAAGCAACAGTATTACCAACAATATATTGACATTTAAGGACTTTTTTATTTACTGCACAACTACTGAAAGTCTGGGGAAACAATTCTCAACCGAGAATAAAACACTGGATTCCAAACTGCTTGTGAAACTACTGTCTTCATGTCACAAAATTGTAAGTAGGCTAATTATGTGGGTAAGGGCAACAAAAATAAAAGTATTATGATAGTCATTAGTGTACTCCATTTTCAGAGTTAAAACACTAACATAACAGGTAAAAATACCATAATGGCAAATTTTTTAATTTACTGATATTCTGTGGTTGGTAAATGACTGAAAAACAGTTCAACAACACAGTAAAACAGGCATTTCCTTCAGTATTAGAATGCATGTGTGTGTGTGTGTGTGTGTGTGTGTGTGTGTGTGGGCGTGTGTGTGTGTGTTAGAGGGAGGGCCCCTCCACTCTCTACTTAATATATACATCAGAGTGGTTTAAACCCAGAAAGGTATTCGTTTGGCAGCAACTTTGGATCTGTAAATTACCTTTACAACTTATTACAAAGTGAATAAAGCATTATCTATGTAAATGTACAAACAGAGCAAGCTACAGCATTTTCATCATCACTGTAATGACCCTTATAGCAGAGAGTTCACATTTTCCTTGTGTAATACTTTAAACCTCCCTGTAGTGGATGCCTATAGATAAATGCAAATGATCTGCTAAGTACATACAATTGCTTCAGTTATATGGCTTAGGAATGTCCAGTACTTTTTTACTTTTTAAGTCCTTAAGGGTGCATTCAGAACAGTAAAGACAAACTCCATTTGCTGTAGACATGCAAAGTTTCGGTCATTTTCTGATCAGTACAGCATAAGTGGATTGCTTGGCTATACTTCAGAAACACAGAAAGTAAAATCAAGTTTGATGTCCGTTAGTGTGCCTGCAAAATATTCTAAATAACATCCAAACCAAAAAGTAAAAAGGTCACACAGACAAAACATGAAAAATGCATGAAAGACGCAGTCAAGCTAGAGTCATCTCTGTCTAACACCTTAAATACCTGTAATGGAGGCGCATGCCATAAATGCAGACGATCCATTAAGGGCATACCAGAAGCAGAGAGAGTAGAATTCTTGGCTTTGTTCCAAGGGGAAATAAACCTCTATTGTCATTTTGATGAATGCATTGTGGGTCAGAATTGAGAGCTTTGGAGATGTTCTTGGTCTCTGAGTGAATCCATTCCTGGGAGAGAAACTAATAGCTCTAAATACAATTCCAAACATGGTCACTTCTACAACCCATGAGAATTTCATTACAGTACAGGTTAGAGAAAACTCTCAGAACTACTCCCATAAATAGCACCAGATACCAGTCAGAACTGTCTGCTGCATCTGCAGGGTCATCAGCCTGGGGACTGAACCACCAGTGGAGCAATTCTGTTTGATGTCAAAGGACCTTCCTTTTATCTGTTAGGCAGCTCCTCCTCCTCTTTCTCCTTCGTCAGGACTGGCTAGGCCCTGAAAATGATGCAAGAGGATAAAGAGTAGGTTCTTACATACCTTCCATGGTAGGAAGGGCTTGCTTGCTCTTTAGAAGATAATTAAACACATTGTGCTAGGGATGATGGAAGAGGACTTCCCTCCAATAGGGGAATATGTGTTGGCCTGTCTCAACTTCTCCTTGAGGGAGGAGAACAATGCTGCAGCAAGAAACATAGCTACCCAATATGGGAAGCAATCTCCTCCTAGAATCTAGACTCGAGAAGGCTTAGAAGATTTTCTACCACCTGATCTAGCATACAGGACTGGAACCTGAAAAGGTGAAACAGAGAGTTGAGGAATTAAGCCCAACTTTAGCACAAAACACCCTACTGTCAAATATTTCCAAAAGTGTCCATAGTTGTGGACTCCTTGTGAGGGGAAAAAATAGCAAGGTGATGTAGTCTGTCAGTCCATTTCTTAATTAAAGAGATCACCCAACAGTCTGATCTGGGATACTTAATCAGGATCCCATGCCACTCAGCTGTGGAACTGTAGAGGACATCTACATTCTCCTAAGCCAAAACAGCAGTACCCGGCAGCTACTGGAATGCAGACATAACCACCATAAAAATAATGACCTACGTATCTTCTCCCTATCCAGTTCCTTTCCCAGATAAGTTTTAAGACATTTTGGAAGGGAGGGCACATGGGCCTTACCTATTTCTCCAATGAAAGGAATATTCAGTGGGGATCTGTAGAGGAATGGAGCTTGAGTATCTTTATCTGTCTTAGAGATAATGGCATCTTAATTCACTGACTCCACCTCCTATAAAGTACTTCATTGTCCTGGCTCCAGACTTGGCCTGCATGAGCAAGGATAGTGTGTGTGTGTGTGTGTGTGTGTGTGGGGGGGGCAATGAACATGAAAAAATCTGCTGCAAGGTGCTGGACATCTTAGTATTGCCATTAACAAATAAGCCTGCCAGTGGTAGCATAGACATATCAGACTGTCAGCACCTGGACTACTGCTGTATCAGTCATGTTACCTATGGTGCAACCACGATAACAGGTCCCACCAGATTTTAAGTCTAAAGAATAGAAAATGGGCCCTGGCACAGCAGTACATAATAAAGCCTCCTGCCCCTATTTAACTGGGTTCTGCAAGACCACTGGAGAGACCTAGAGAGTGAGAGCAAACCTTGGTCCTGACTGTGACAACCCAGCCATGGCTGGACAGCAAGCATTACTGCTCCCTGGAGGTTTTCTGATTATGGGCATGCTTTGCCAACAGATCAGAGGCTACTCAGTGCCTACACTTTGGGATATTCCATCATAAGGTGTTTACTTTGATTAACCTATGATTGGTTCTTTTTTCTGACTGGTTAAAAAAAGCCATTAAGATCTATAATTGGCTTGTTTTTAGTATAGAATGATTGGTCCTGAACATCAGTAAATGTTTCTTTTTTGAGATTTTTGAAACTAATTCAAATATTATATTTTACTGGGTGAACATGCTTTGAATGGTAGTTGATTGGCTATTTGCATTTTTGGCACAAAGCCTGGAGAGTATTTAAATGGTATGGAAACATTTTGTAAAAAGATTCTAAGGAAGTTGACTATATTGAAGAATGAAAGAGCTTAATCTTACAAGGACTCTTGTGGTTTGTCCTTTGGAACTAGTTATTTTGTTCCATTTCCTTCCATCCTGCAAACTCTTCCAAAGATTGCTTTACATACATAGTTATAGTGCAATACCACAGGTCATCACCAAGCGAATACACAATGAACCATCATACCCACAAAGGAGGCTTCCAAACATTTTCCCCCATACACACTGGACTGGAAGAAAACAGATTTATTTATTTAATTTGTCTTTGTTGACCAGGCAAAGTCCAGTTGGAGGCCTGTGCATACGGAAACAATTACCTTACCTCAATCTGCAGTAATGGCCACAGCAAGTCACTGATCGTATGCAATGGATAAGTCCTACCCCGAAAGAACTACTTAAATCTACTTAAATGACAAAACATTCACATCACGTAATGGCCCAGAAGTTTAAAGGAAATATCAATAGAAAAAGTGGCAGAAAACCCTTGCATTTATGTAGTCCCACCTCATCCTTGTATGCCACACTGCGCACAGTACTTGCAGTGGCAGTCATACCACTGAATGGGGTGCAGAGTCAATAACACAACATGGATATTCACTGATACTTTAAATAGGACATGGGTTGTGGTGGTTGTCTGGGGCAAAGCATAGTTTGGGAAAGGTTGTTGTGACAATGTGAGGTATTGCCATCTGCGCCAGAGAGAATGGGGTAGTGCATGTGTGGCATATGCCAGCATAGTTAGCTAGAATTTTGTGGATGATTTTGTGTCATTTGACTATCACACTGACTTGTACAGATGCTTGTGTTGAAAATGTAACAGGATTATTATAACTGATTAAATGTTTATGTTCAAACAAAGAATTCTGGAAGGAAATATTAGAAGTTTTCAAAACTGTTTTATAATTTTCAAATACTGCAACAGATCTTAGCAAAGCTCTGAATGTGTATTGTACCAGAGTCAGGTGACCAAATGTGATGTCTTTCTAAAACCAGCACTGAGAGGATGGAACTCTCACAGCATTTTTTTTTTTTTGAAACTTAACATATAAAAATATAGGACAGTTACCACAGTCAGTTAAGTTAGTTCAGTTGTCCAGTTCAGTCCGTTAGAAGCTCATCAACTTGCCATGTGGAAGTAAGCATCTCAGCATCTAATCTTGCCTTGCTGTATTAATTAAGTTAGCTATGGAACAGTTGTTATTTAGACAGTCAGGAAATACAGCGAGATTAATTGAGTAATGTCTTTCTGCATCTGCTTGAATCTGTCAAACTGTGTTATTTTTATTTCTCCTGTAGTTGAAATTCTGGTGTTTATTGTACTTAGATATTTAATATTCTCATGTTTTCTACTTTATTATTAAATATTTTATACCTTTCATTGTGGCTCAACCTTTAGAGAATATTTTTAACATCTTGAGAGTACTTGTGCTTATTTTAGTGATGCCTTGCCCATTCTGAAAAGCTTGGTTGCTTCGGTTACACACTACCATTTATGCTGGTATTGATTTTACTCAGTATAATTGGATACCCTTGTAAGCACCTGATAGTGGTTGACTGGTGGCAGTGAAGTTACCTGATAGTGTGAACAGATGGGGTACAGTTAATCATTTTGTACCAGCCTTTCCCAGGAGTGTGTGTGAGAAAATCAAATAACCGGGTGTCGTGTGTCAGCTATTTGGAATTGGGACACAGTGGTCCAAAGTGAGTCTTGTCTGGGATCTGTAGAGACAGACAGTCCAGTTCCAGGTCTGAAGCATGTTCCCTGTGTGCTCTTGGGGGAAAACTGTGTTTGATGCAGAGAGCTGCATTTTAAAATACTGTGTAAATATATTCTTGTTTTTAGTGACTGTCTCTCAACTGTGTCAGTGGTGGGGATCGAGGCTCCTTGATTAACAGCCAAGGGTAAAGAAAGGCCATCACATATTGGTAGAAGAGTGGAGGGATATTAATTGAACTTCAGTAGCCTGTGGGCAGTAGTCACTAAAGGTGTGTGTACTCTCAACAGCTACAAGGTAAACATTCAGAGTTTCATTTTCACAACAGTTTTATTTTTGTTAGGTTAGTTTATTTAGGGAAAGAAGGCAAAGATGTCAGCATAGGATTATGCTAAGCTGACAAAGAACCAGTTGGCCAATGTGTGCAAACCCAATAGACTGGTGCATGCCTTAATCGTAGCTGCAGCATGGACCAGTTACTAGGACAACCAATCTGGTGTTGGAGATATGTGTCTTCAGAAATAGGACAGTTCACTTTTTCCTGAGGACTTAAAAATCCATCTGGAGTTAGAGAGACTTGAACTGGAGGCCAGAGAGAGATTGCAACATTTGGAGGCTGAAGAAAAGGAGAAGCAGCGTCAGCATGAACCAGAGGCCAAACATTTGGAGACCAAAGAGAGACTGCGGCATTTGGAGATTGAAGAAAATGACAGACTGCGGCAATTGGAGGCTGAAGAAAAAGAGAAGCAGCATCAACCTGAGGCCAAATGTTTGCAGACCAAAGCAGACCGTAGCATTCCAAAATCAAAGAGAATCTGCTGCGATTGGAGGATGAAGAAAAACAGAAGCAGCAACAAAATGAGAGGGAGATGTTGACTCTTCGTCAGGGTTATGGAGGTAAAAGGGAAAGGAATAACTGGACCCCAGAAGCAATAAAGGTCAGTAAATTTCTTCCACAATTTGCAGAGTGGGATGGCTTTGATAGCTTTATTCATATATTTGATAGAGTATGTAAACAATATAATGTTGACCAAAAGCTGTAGGTACAATTCCTGACCCTCTTACTGCATGGTATAGCTGTAACTGTTGTTTCTAAATTGTTTGATACTGATTGTTTAAACTATAATAGCGTAAAACAATGTTTACTGAACTGTTATAAGTTAACAGCTGAAGCTTACAGAAAAAAAGTTTCATGAGCATAGACACAAGGCAGATGAAGGTTCATGTGATTATATTGCTGAGTTAAACACTTATTTTCATAGGTGGGTGAATGGGTGGCAGGTCATCACTTTTGAAAGACTGGCAGACCTTTTTGTAAGGAGCAAGCCTTTAGTACTTTGCCTGAGGACATGAGAATCTGGTTGACAGACCAGGAGTGTAACTTTGCAAATTAGCTGGGGAGAAAAGTGGATCTCTACTTAGCAAGCAAGGCATCACTGCACAAGAAAGGGATACATAGTGCTACACATGGATATAAGGGAACCCATGGTAGGCAGCCTAAATCAGACTAACAGTCTACCAGTAACAGGGGAAGCCACTAGTTCAGGTATATGGCCAGGATTAGGGGGTTAGATGCTTTAAATGTAAACAGAGGAAACATGTAGCAAACAAGAGCCCACTGAAGCGAGGTGGGGGACAAAAGGTGATGGAGCCAGCAAGTGGGAATAACAGTGTGCCAGTAGTAAGTTGTCCGGAGACAACAGGGGTATCAAACTATCACTGGAGTTTATATCCTACCTTAGTGGATGGAAGACAGGCCACTGCTAAGAGACAGACAGCCTCTGACATAATTCTGAAGCTTGTCGTGGTTAAAGAGGAGCAGTACTTGCTTGTGCATTCCACTCCAATCAGAGCTTTAGGAGGGATCCCATGCCAAATACCTTTGGCCAGGGTTTACCTTGACTGGGAGGGTGAAAAAGGAAGCAAGTAGGTAGCTGTGTTTGAGGATATTCCTGCAGATGTCTTGATAGAGAATGATTCTGATAATGCAGTATCTTGTGTGCATGCAATCAGGCTTGGAGACAGGAATGTAGATCTGGTACCTGGGGGAGACCCAGACAAAGCCCAAACTAAAGCTGGGTTTTGTGAAGTGGCTATTTCAGGGAGGGGGCTACTATGTAACAGTGAGCCACAGCTGCTGGTAGGTACTGATGTTCCCGTGGACAGGGTGACTAAGGACAGAGGTGAGTGGTAGTACCCAGGCTGACAGTGAGGGACTACTGTTAGAAAATACTAGACCTCCTGTGGAAGGGGTGCTAGGAAGTGTGACAAAGATGGAGTTGACACAAGCTCAGCTTTTGGACCCTACCTTATGAGGCTTGAGGGCGTTAGTTAAGGAGACACCTGATGCTCAAGGAAAAGGGGAGTCTGTACACTGGAACAAAGGGTTACTGTATAGATAGTGGACCCCTAAAGCAGGAATAGAGGGTGAGGTAATACAGCAGTCAGTAGTGCCCAGAGCCTACTGTCTGGCACCTCTAGCCATAGCCCATGACATTCCTTTTACAGGACATATGGGCATAAAGTTTACCAAAAGACGTATCATGCAAAACTTTTATTGGCTTAGGATTGCAAAGGATGTAACAGAGTACTGCAGAACCTGTGAGCAGTGCCAAAAGGTAGGCAAGGCAGGGGACAAGGTCAAAGCTCCATTGATGCCTTTGCCTGTGAATGAAAAGCTCTTTCAGAGGGTAGCTATTGGTATTGTAAGGCTTCTGAGCACGCCGGGTTCCAAGGGAAGAAGTATAGCCTGATGGTACTAGATTATGCTACTAGATACCCTGAGGCGGTGGCGCTATCCTCCACTGAAGTAGAGAAAGTGGCAAATGCTTTGTCAGAGATTTTCAGCAGGGTAGGTTTCTCCAAGAGAAATACTAACTGAAAGAGGTGCCACTTTCATGTCAGACCTGCTGGGTTGTCTGTGGAAGCGTTGTGGGGTGAAGCACCTAAAGACCACCTCCAGACTAATGGTTTTGTAGAGAGGTTAAACTCTACACCAAAGACTACGATACAGGCATTTGCAGACCAGTTTAAGAGAGACCCAGACAAATATTTGCCCTATCCACTGTTTGCATAGAGAGAGGTACCCCAGGAATCCACAGGTTTTTCACCCTTTGAGTTGCTGTACAGGCATAGAATGAGGGGGACCTTTAGATTTGATTTGTGATGAGAGGGAGAGTGTGTGTGAATCCCGCACGGAGTCTGTTGTGGTATATGCCCTAAACCTCAGGACAAGGCTTAGGGAACGCATGGGCTTGGCCCACAAGAACCTGGCAGAAGCCCAATAGCAGAAAAAGGTCTGGTATGACAAGAATGCTTGAGCCCGAGAGTATGCTGTGGGACAGCAGGTTATGCTGCTCATTCCTGTCAGACAGAATAAGCTGCAGGCAACTTGGAAGAGACCCTCTGAAGTAGTAAGGAAGGTCAGTAATGTTAGTTACATGGTAAATCTGCTAGGCAGGAGACAGGGGCACAAATTGTACTATGTTAACATGATGAAGCCTCAGCATGTCAGGAAGGTTGTAGGCAAACTGCAAAGGGCAGGACTGACCACTAAGCCCAGTAAGTGTCAGGTGGGTATGGCAGAGGTCTCCAATCTGGGACATAGAATGAGGAGTGGTAAGATTAGACCAGAACCTGCCAAGGTGGAAGCTATTCAGATGTGGTCTTCCCGTTACCAAAAAGCAGGTGAGGGCATTCTTGGGGACAGCTGGGTACTACAGAAAGTTAATTCCCAATTATAGTACAGTAGCTGCTCCCCTCAAAGACCTGACAAGATAAGTTAGTGTGGACCACAGCCTGCGAGCAGTCATTCCAAATGCTTAAAGGGGCTTTGGGGAGGACCCCCTGTGTTAGCCAGTCCAGATTACAGCAATGCCAATGCAGATAGACTCTCAAGACAAGGCACAGGTTAATGTGATCCCAGATAGCCCCTTTTCTCTCAAGCAATGTTTTTCCACGGTCATTTGAAAAAACAGCTTGAGTCTTCAAAGAGGAGGAGAGATGTGACAATGTGAGGTATTGCCGTCTGTGCCAGGGGGAGTGAGGCACTGCATGTGTGGCATATGCCAGCATAGTTAGCTGGAGTTTTGTGGATTGTTTTGTTTCATTTGACTATCACACTGACTTGTACAGATGCTTCTGTTGAAAATGTATCAACAATTATTATAACTGATTAAATGTTTATGTGTAAACAAAGAATTCTGGAAGGGAAGAGGAGAAGTTTTTGAAATTGTTCTATAATTTTCAAATACTGCAATAGATCTCAGCAAGGCTCTGAATATGTATTGTACCAGTGTCAGGTGATCAAATGGCGCAGTGGTAGTGTTGTCGCCTCACAGCAAGAGGTTCTTCGGTTCGATTCTTGGCTGGGGTGCCTTCTGTGTGGAGTCTGCATGTCCTCCCTGCATTCATGTGGGTTTCCTCCCATGTTACAAAGACATGCATCTGGAGTGTTTCTCCCCCGGCCTTCGCTGAAAATTGGCTTTGTTCCAAGCCGGACTTTCCAGGTTAACAAATGTAAAATAAAATAAATAAATAAATGTCATTCCATAACAAGCACTGAGAGGATGGAACTCTCACATCAGTTTGTTTTGTTTTCTTTGGAATCTGATGCATAAAGATCTAGGACAGTTAGTACAGTTGAGTTAGTTCAGTTGTTATGTTCAGTCAGTTAGAAGTTCATTGCCTTGCCTTGTGAAAGTAAGCATCTCAGCATCTAATCTTGTCTTGCTGTATTAATTAAGTTAGTTAGAAAACTAATTTTAGGCACTGATGCAGTTAGACCATGTCCATAATCCTGCACAAAGCTGGACAGTATTTACAGTCTCTTGAGTACATTGTCATATTTATATGTAATATACAGAAGTTGTTGTTGTGATTTGCATAAATTTAAAATGAACTGCAAACCTATTTCTGTATGAAGATATAAAAGGTGCACTAACACTAGTTTATTGCATCAACATTCTTTATTCATGTATTTATTTGCACTTCACTTGAGTTAGATTCACTGAATCTAAAGTTATTCTTCAGACAGTCAGGAAATATGGTGAGATTAGTTGAGTATTGTTTTTCTGTATCTGTTTGAATCTGTCACACAGTGCTATTTTATTTCTCCTGTGATTGAAACTCTGGTGTTTATGTACTTCAGTATTTAGTATTCTCATGTTTTCTGTGATATTATTTATTATTAAATATTTTTATACACTTCATTGTGGCTGGTCTTTTAGGAATACTTTTGGCATCTTGAGAGTACTTGTGCTTATTTTAGTGATGCCTTGGCCACTCTGAAAAGCTTGGCTGCTTTGGTTACACTCTACCATTTATGTTAGTATTGATTTTACTCTGTATAATTGAATACCCTTGTAAGAGCCTGAGTGTGGTTGACTCTTGGCAGCAATGTTACCTTATAGTCTGAGCAGAAGGGGTACAGTTAGTAAATCTGTACCAGCTTTTCCCAGGAGTGAGTGAGTGCATATGTGTGTGTGTGTGTGTGTGTGTGTGTGTGTGTGAGAGAAAATCAAATATCTAGGTGTGGGTGCATCAGCTACTTGGAATTGGGGCAAAGTGCTCCAAAGTGAGTCTTGTTTGGGATCTGGAGAGACAGACAGTCCAGTCTCAGTGATTAAAGCAGGTTTCCTGTGTGCTCTTGGGGAAAACTGTGCTTGATGTAGAGAGCTGCATCTTAAAATATTGTGTAAAGCCATTCCTGTTTTTAGTGACCATCTCTCACCGGTGTCAGTCGTGGAGATTGAGGTGCCTTGATTACTGGCCTAGGGTACAGAGAGGCTGTCACAGTTGTCTTTAACCAATGTTTGTGTAACTTTAGTCTGGCCACATGCTTTAAAAATGAAAACTAGACAATGACTGCTCAACTGCCCAGATTTTTGCAGAATGCCCATATTTCTGTGTCATAATTTTGGTATGTTCCTCATAAAATTGGTGGTTTCTGGCAAAGTAGGGAGGATTGATGTCACTAAACAATGTCATACAGTTGAGTTTCAGAATTCATATCCTTCCAAAAATGCATCCAAATACAAATGCTGTTATTCTAGCAACTTTCTAAGTTTATAAGTGTAACATTTTAAATCTGTCCCTATTTTGGGGCCTTTGTCCTCCCACTATTTTAGGCTTTCCCCAGATTTCTTGCTGTAAAGATGTTGAGAGCTATGATGTAATGTGTAGAAGATATGGATACCAGAGGTGTGGCTCCCACTCCCAACCTATTTTTAGGCACTGATGCAGTTAGACCATGTCCATAATCCTGCACAAAGCTGGACAGTATTTACAGTCTCTTGAGTACATTGTCATATTTACATGTAATATAGAGAAGTTGTTGTTGTTGTTGTTGTGATTTGCATAAATTTAAAATGAACTGCAAACCTATTTCTGTATGAAGATATAAAAGGTGCACTAACACTAGTTTATTGCATCAACATTCTTTATTCATGTATTTATTTGCACTTCACTTGAGTTAGATTCACTGAATTGCATGTAGTTTGCTTTGCTGTACTGTCTGTGTGCATTTAATTCACTGAGTAGTTTTTGTCTACTTTAGAAAGGCTGCTTCTATTTCATACTCAGATTAGATACATTTCATTTACACATGCATGTTACGGCTTGCATTCTTATTTAGCACAAGAAGCATGCCGACCAAGCCTTTTTCACACATTCATTACCATTATGTAAAACATATACATGTATATACACACATGCATGCATACACACACACACACACACACACACACACACACACACACACACACACACACACACACACACACACACACACACACACACACACACACACACACACACACACGCAAACAGATCTGGGTAACTGCATGCATATGGAAACAATTACCTTTGAGTGTTCCCAAATGTGGATGACTTTAAATGTCAGATTATGAGTTAATGCCTTTGAAGGTCAATTGTTTTGTCAGCTTTTGGGACAAATGCCAATACAGAAATCAGTTTTCTATCTTGTTTAAGACTTATTAAACTTCAAGTAGTTAAGGTTTCATGGCAGACAATGCCTTACATATTTCTTTTTCATTTGACGATTTTTCTGAAATAATAATTTGAATCTGTTTAGAGCGTATTACCCCTGCCTGGCCATTCTGCACTTATTTTGTTATCTCTCTGTTCGCATTTGCCACAAGTTATTTAAATGTTTGGAATGCTATATAATACATAACTTAAACTTTATCTAGGAATTTGAAAAAGGTGTTAAGGACAGCATTCCCTTTTCTACCAGATTACTCTAAATAATGCAGTAAAATCATTGCATAATTAAAACACATCTAGGAACTTACAGGTTAATGTTCAATTATAAATGGAAAAGTCTACAAACTGAACCTATGATTAAAAAGTTTTAATGTCTGCAGTATTCATGTGAGAAATGTTAAGAAAGGGTTACAGTCAGGTGTACAATACGTGAGTGCTTGCTTTGAATTCACAGATGTAGTGTTAGACTGTACCCATCTGCTCACTATTTCATGCAGCACAATGCAGTGATACATATGGAGACTGGTGGTGTCAAATCCCTTGTTATGCAATCCAAACAAAAAAAAAACCAGGCACAGGAAATGGCACGGTAACTTTAACAAATGGAAACAAAAAATAAAAGGATACCGAGCCTGCCAGGCTAAAAAAAAAGAACAACTCTTTATTGACCAAAAATGCAGGCAAGTGCTTTCGCGATTAACTTATCACTTCATCAGACAAGCTAGTAAAAAGACAACCTACATTTATATCCAATAACAGCCAATCAAATATTAAAACCAATTAAACACCTTCTAAAACAATGTAAAAATGCAAGACTGTCTTGGGAATGCCCTAAAAGCTACAACCTAAATATACAACAATAAAAAATGCTGAAAAGTTCTAATAAACATGAGTTAAGAACATACATAAAATACCTATAAAAAACATGTAAAAACATCCATTCTTAGTGCTTCAAAGGACGTGACTTCAAAAAGGGTTTTAAAGTGAAAGTCCCATTTAAGCCGGGTGGTTTCTCAGTATTGAAAAGCAGGATCCATTTCTGCTCTGCTCCTTCTGTCCGATTAACTAAGTCCCCACCTCTCATGCTGATGTCTAAAACCTGTAAAACCATGAACTTAAAGGTGTGTTCAAAACCACTCTGCATAACGTGTTGTGCTAAGGCATTTGTATCTTTCTTATTCTTGATATCTCTATAATGTTCTAAAATCCTGTCGTTTAGACATCTGTTCATCTTCCCTATATAAAAGGCATGGCAAATCTGGCAGAAAGCAAAGTAAACTATGTTCATGGATCTGCAGTCTGCATAAAAGTCAAGTTCTATTCTGAACCTAAGGCTGGGGATGGATATATACGACTGTGCAGTGTGAATGTATCTACATGCTGAACACCTTCTGCATGCAAAAGTACCCGATCTACTAGATTCAACCCCGGGAACATACTGTTACTTCTTACAGCACAGATGTTTCTTAAGAGATTTATTGTTTCTAAATGAAAAGTGTGGTGTGTCACTTATAATGCCTTTTAAGTCATCTATAATGTATAATATGCTCCAGTTATGTTTAATAATGCTGCAATAACTACTGATATCACCAGAGTACTGTAAAGAAATCCTACGTGCGTCACTATTCAGTCTGGGAGCATTACCTGTGGTAATTACCACCTTATCTGTGAAAAAAGGCTTGCACCTACCTTCCAGGCATCAGATATAGTTAAATCCATCTCTTCTTCCTTATAGACCTTACTTAAAAATTATAACTTAAGGGAGCCTAAAGCCTCACGTAACTGCAAGTCATCATTGTGTAGTCTCATCAACCGATAAACCTAACCTTTTAACACATTGCGTAAAACATGGGCAAGATGCATACTGTTTTTGTGTAAATAACTATTTTTCCTCATGGGTTTTCTATATACAGTTGTAGACACATTTCTCAAATCAGTCTTACTAAGTTTAACATCCAAGAATTCAATTACATCAAATGAGTAACTGTAAGTGAACCTTAGAAACCCAGTTGTCGTATGCATATAGGCAATGAAAGCCTTCAATTCATGCAAAGTGCCATGGCAACAGAAACAGGTCATCTACAAAACAAACATACCAAAGAATATGTTGGTGAAAAACATTATTTGACATAATGTTGGTAGTCTCCCATTGCACCAACACTAGGTTGGCATAGCTGTTGGCACAGGCAGTGCAGATCCATACGCCAACCTTGCGTTGGTGCAATGGGAAAGTCAAGTCCTTTGAAGCACTAAGAATGGATGTTTTTATATGTTTTTAATAGGTATTTATGTATGTTCTTAACTCGTGTTTATTAGAATTTTTCAGCATGTTTTACTGTTGTATATTTAAATTGTAGCTTTTAGGGCACTCCCAAGGCAGTCTTGCATTTTTTACAATGTTTTAGAAGGTGTTTAATTGGTTTTAATATTTGATTGGCTGTTATTGGATATAAATGTAGTTTGCTTTTTTACTAGTTTGATGAAGCAAAAAGTTAATCGCGAAAGCGCTTACCAATATTTTTGATCAATAAAGAGTTGTTCTGGTTTTTCAGCCTGGCAGGCTCGGTATCTTTTTTTATTTTTTGTTCCTTTGTTATACAATACTTAGGGACTGCAGCTTCATGGGGGTGGGGGAGAGAAAGAAAGACAGAGAGGGGAATATTAGGTTTTGCCTACTCGGTAATCATCCTTTCTCTGAAGTGGTGCAACCTCATAATTAAAGTAAAGTAAAGAAGAGTAGAGTAAAGGATATGTGAAAGGCGCATCCCCATGGGTGGCGTAGGGAGCTTTCCCCCATGCAAAATGTTCCCCCCTAGTGCTGTGCAGTTACTATTTCTTCAAAACTACAATATGCTTAAGTTTGCCTTAAATGTAATTTGAATAAGTAGTTTTGTGCAAACACTGTCATGGAGTTGTGTTACAAGCTGGTGAATGCTAAGGTAGTATTATTGGAGCAACTTTAAAAATGTTCACCATGCCAACTATTTTTACAAGTGGAGACACAGCATTTTGATACATCTGCAGTAAATAAGAACATAATGTTATAGCTCTTATTTGTTTCTAGATCTCCCTATCAGCTTTTATTTTTCCTTATATTCCTCCACATTTCACCATCCCCAGATTTTACCCTTTTCTTGCATCATCCCATGCAAATGACTCCCCTAAATAGTTTATTAACGACCCTGTGTCATCTTTGAAATTAATTAGGGTGCAGAAGGCATATTTGTGAAGGCAGCTAAGTATGTTTCACCATTCTGTGCCTCAAGCACAAGCAGTAAATATGTTTTGTACAAGAGTTATTAACCCACTACGTACTGACACATGCAAGCAACTAGCACACAAAGGTATCCACTGATAATATATGCTAACGGGTGTAGATGAGCAATAATACTCAACAAGGTGGGCAATAATGAGAACACAATAATACTCAACAAGGTGGGCAGTAATGAGAACACAACATTCAACAAGGTGGGCAGTAATGAGAACACAATAACATTCAACAAGGTGGGCAGTAATGAGAACACAATAATATTCAACAAGGTGGGCAGTAATGAGAACACAATAATACTCAACAAGGAGGGCAGTAATGAGAACATAATAATGCTCAACAAGGTGGGCAGTAATGAGAACACAATAATGCTCAACAAGGTGGGCAGTAATGAGAACACAATAATACTCAACAAGGTGGGCAGTAATGAGAACATAAGAATGCACAACAAGGTGGGCAGTAATGAGAACACAATAATACTCAACAAGATGGGCAGTAATGAAAACACAATAATACTCAACAAGGTGGGCAGTAATGAGAATACAATAATGCTCAACAAGGTGGGCAGTAATGAGAACACAATAATGCTCAACAAGGTGGGCAGTAATGAGAACACAATAATGCTCAACAAGGTGGGCAGTAATGAGAACACAATAATGCTCAACAAGGTGGGCAGTAATGAGAACACAATAATACTCAACAATGTGGGCAGTAATGAGAACACAATAATGCTCAACAAGATGGGCAATAATGAGAACACAATAATGCTCAACAATGTGGGCAGTAATGAGAACATAAGAATGCTCAACAAGGTGGGCAGTAATGAGAACACAATAATACTCAACAAGGTGGGCAGTAATGAAAACACAATACTACTCAACAAGGTGGGCAGTAATGAGAACACAATAATGCTCAACAAGGTGGGCAGTAATGAAAACACAATAATGCTCAACAAGGTGGGCAGTAATGAGAACACAATAATGCTCAACAAGGTGGGCAGTAATGAGAACACAATAATACTCAACAAGGTGGGCAGTAATGAGAACACAATAATGCTCAACAAGGTGGGCAGTAATGAGAACACAATAATACTCAACAAGGTGGGCAGTAATGAGAACACAATAATGCTCAACAAGGTGGGCAGTAATGAAAACACAATAATGCTCAACAAGGTGGGCAGTAATGAGAACACAATAATGCTCAACAAGGTGGGCAGTAATGAGAACACAATAATGCTCAACAAGGTGGGCAGTAATGAGAACACAATAATACTCAACAAGGTGGGCAGTAATGAGAACACAATAATGCTCAACAAGATGGGCAGTAATGAGAACACAATAATGCTCAACAATGTGGGCAGTAATGAGAACATAAGAATGCTCAACAAGGTGGGCAGTAATGAGAACACAATAATACTCAACAAGGTGGGCAGTAATGAGAACACAATAATGCTCAACAAGGTGGGCAGTAATGAGAACACAATAATGCTCAACAAGGTGGGCAGTAATGTGAACACAATAATACTCAACAAGGTGGGCAGTAATGAGAACCCAATAATGCTCAACAAGGTGGGCAGTAATGACAACACAATAATGCTCAACAAGGTGGGCAGTAATGACAACACAATAATGCTCAACAAGGTGGGCAGTAATGAGAACACAATAATACTCAACAAGGTGGGCAGTAATGAGAACCCAATAATGCTCAACAAGGTGGGCAGTAATGAGAACACAATAATGCTCAACAAGGTGGGCAGTAATGAGAACACAATAATACTCAACAAGGTGGGCAGTAATGAGAACATCTGCTGCATTTATTTTACTATGTATTCTTCCCTGCATTTATGTCTTAGGTCTGACACTTTAGAGGGTCATCGATTTATAGTACGGCCATTAATTCCTTCTAACATTCAGAGAAAAGAATAGTACTATCACCTAGAGAATAGAAAGTAGCAATAAAGTCCATTCTTCTTCTGAAACGGACAATAATAGACCAGTTTTTGCATAGTACTACCATTACCTAGTTCTGCTGTCTGTTTAAAAGTACATAAAACAAAACAATGCAGTTAGTGAAACACATTACTTTTATCACTATATTAACAAGAATGGCTTACATGTAAGCACACAAGCTTGAGATAGTAAACTTCAACTGAAATACCAATAAGCATGTTTATTTATTTATTTTTATTTATTTTACATTTGTTGACCGGGCTAGTCTAACTGGATATATGTCCATTTTCAGTAGAGGCCCGGGGAGAAAAGCTCCAGGACAATAACAAATAAAAAAGTAAAAATAGTGTAGAATAAAATAAAGTTTACATAGAGCAAAAAATATTGATATACATTTAGGTACACACTGGTTAGTAATTCTATTACAAATATATCAAACACACTGGTAAGTAACTAATTACAATACATCAAAGACAATGGTTTATAAAAAAAAAAGAAAAAGAGTACTATTTACAAAATTATAGGATACGACATTTATAAAGAGTCAATCATAGTAGCTTACAAGTAAACAGTTCTATTTACAAATGAAATAAGAACAACAGTGTCAAGAGGGATAAGTAGAGGGAAAATTGGTAGAGTTAATCAGCTAGTCAGGGTTGTTGCAAGGGCATAGCCATTTTGTTCTGAGGAATATTTTCAGTTTTTGTTTGAAGAGGGGTAGAGAAGGAAGGGAAGTTAGGACAGTAGGTAGAAGATTCCAGTTTTTCCCAGTAGTGTTTGAGAACAGAGAGTCACCTGCCAAGTTGTTTGACTTACTAATGTTAACTAACAATTTATTTGATGAACGTAAATTAGTATTTTATTTATTTTATTTTATTTTATTTTATTTATTTTACATTTGTTGACCGGGCTAGTCCAGCTGGATAATTTCCATTTTCAGTGGAGGCCCGGGGAGAAAAGCTCCACAATTAAAACAAGGTTAAACATTTAAGCAACAATGCATACATTTTAGTGTAGTAGAAAATACAGCGAAAAAACAGGTAAAAACAAATAGCCTCGCTATATATTCATATTTTTTTTTTAGAACAGTACAGTAATTTAGTCATTTGAAATAGCAGGGAAAGATAGTGGTTTTGGGAGGTATGGCTGAAGAAGAAGTCATTTAGTCTGGATTGGTACAGGAGCAGAGCCAGAAGTTGTTAAGATGTAATAGAAGTTGTTTTGAAAAGTTCTAAGGAGTCTAGTGACGGAATGTGTTGGCTGAGGTTATTCCATATTTTCCCTATGGGGTTTGAAAATAGACAGTTGTCTGCTGAATTTGTAATTCTAGTTGTGGTGACTTGTATCTTTTTACAGATCGCAGCTGTTTCAAGTTTTTGTAGGGAGTAAGGAGGTTACTGAGAGCTGGTGTTTTGTTGGTTGATAAAGAATGTTATGTATAATTAAGAGTTGTTGATAGATAAGCTTGTTAGGTAGTTCTAACCATTGTAATTGTTTTAAGTTATTACAGTGGTGAGTTCTGTACTGGGATGCTGTGGCAAAGGCTATATTATGATAGGATGTAGTTAGTTTTTCAGGTTACCTTTAGAGAGATTGGTGTAAATAGAGGAAGCATACAGTAGGGTGGAGATAAGATGTGATTGAGCTAAGGTGGTCCGTGCTTCTGGAGTAAGGAAGGGTTTTATTCTGTACAGTGAACCTATTTTACTGCTTTTATAGTGTTATTGATATGACAATCATAGTTAAGATTATTATCAATAGTAACACCAAGCAGTTTGGTAGTAGAGTCTGGGGAGATAAGAGAATTGTCAGCTGCAGTAATAGTAAAATTTAGTTGAGGAGATTTGTGGGTAGGTGAGAATAGTAATAGTTTTGTTTTCTTGGAGTTGAGAAGGAGACATCTTTTTGAGAACCATTGTTCAGCGGTTGAAAAGGTAGATTGTGTGAGTGACTGGAGTTCAGATTGGGTGGGAGCTGTACAGATGATGGTAGAATCATCTGCATATTGTATGCAGGTAGTGTTATGGATAGATGATTGAAGATCATTAATAAAGATAGAGAATAAGAGTGGACCTAATATTGATCCTTGAGGTACTCCTAAGGAGATAGGTAGTAGAGCAGATAGAGAATTTTTCCAGAGTACTGCTTGTTGTCGGTTTTCAAGGTAGGATGAGAACCAGGTTAAGGAGGAAAAATCCAAGGCAAGTGAGTTTAGTATGTGTAGGAGAAGTTTATGGTTGACCATGTCGAAGGCTTTTGACAGGTCTAGGAAAAGAGAAGCAGTTAGTTTGTTATTATTACGGTTACAGTTTATTGTGTTAGTAAAGGAAAGTAGTGCAGTGGTCGTACTATGTGAGGGTCTAAATCCATGTTGAGTGTTTGCTAGTAGGTTATTTTGAAGGAGATGGTTAAGTAGTTGTTTGTGTATACATTTTTCCATGATTTTAGCTAGTGGAGATAATAGTGCTATTGGGCGGTAGTTAGAGGTCAGTGGATTTGCCTCCTTTATGTAAGGGTATGATGTGTGATATCTTCCAGATTGCTGGAAAATCACTTTCTTTTATGGATCTGTTTATTAGGATCGAAACAGGGTAGGCTATAGCTTTTGCTGCTACCTGAAGGAATTCAGCAGGAAGCTTATCTCCTGAGGGGATAGTGGGTTTAAGTTTTTGTAAGAGAGATTGTATGTAGGAGGTGGGTATGGGTTGAAGTTGAAGGGAAGGAATGACTTTGTTGGTGTTACTTGTTACTAGTAAGATTTTTATAGGGGGTAATGATGTTTGAAAGTATTGGAGTATTATTTGGGTGGTAGAGGATCTTATGTGCAATGATAAGTTGACTATATTGAAGCTGATTTTGTAGCTCCAGCCATCCTAGTTGTTTTAGATTCTGACAGTGATGGGTTCTATAGGGATTACCAGTGGCAAATCTTGCAATATTATTATAGGATGTAGCTAGTTTGAGACAATTATGTTTTGACAGATTAGTATAGATTGGTGAGGCATAAAGAAGTGTTGAGATTAGATGGGAGTGGGCAATAGTAGATCTTGCTATAGGAGTGAGGAAGGATTTGACTCTATATAGGGAGCCCATTTTTCTGTTGACTGTTTTTATAGTGTTATTAATATGGGAGTCGAAGTTGAGGTTGTTGTCTATAGTAATTCCTAGGAGCTTGGTGGTAGCATCAGGGGTTATGACGGTACCATTGTTAGAAGTAACAGAGAAATCTAAAGGTATATGCTTCTGGGTAGGGGTAAAAAGTAGGAGCTTAGTTTTTTTTGGATTCAGGAGGAGGCATCGTTTTAAGAACCATGATTCTACTGTGTTAAACATTTCCTGAGTTAAGGACTGTAGTTCTGATGAAGATTTGGCTGTGCAGATTATTGTTGAATCATCTGCATATTGTATATAGGTAGCATGAGGAGTGGCTTTACAGAGATCATTAATAAAAATGGAGAATAATAGAGGACCAAGAATAGAGCCCTGGGGAACACCTAGTTTAACTGGCAGGTGGGATGATAGATTATTTTCCCACATCACAGCTTGCTGTCGGTTGCTAAGGTAGGAGCTGAACCATTGTACAGCTAGAGTATCGAGTGAAAGTGATTTAAGAATGTTTATAAGCAATGTGTGGTTAACCATATCAAAAGCTTTTGATAGATCAATAAATAGAGCTGAAGAGAGAACATTGTTATTGCGATGTCTGTAAATGGTGTCAGTGAAGGATAAGAGGGCTGTAGTGGTACTATGGTATGGTCTGAAGCCATGTTGGCTTTGTGCTAGTAAGTTGTGTTGTAGTAGGTGGTCCAGAAGCTGATGATGAATAAATTTTTCCATTATTTTTGCTAAAGGGGATAGTAGGGCTATAGGTCGATAGTTGGAATATTCATTGGAGTTACCACCTTTATGTAGGGGGATAATGTGAGAGATTTTCCAGATGATTGGGATGGTTCCCTCATTAATGGTTCTGTTTATTAGGATTGATATTGGATAAGCTACTGCTTTAGCTGCTTTTTGCAGATATTGTGCTGGAATCTGGTCAGCAGAAGGCGTACAAGGCTTAAGTTTTAGGATGAGTTTGTATATGAAATGAGTGGAGATGGGTTGAAATATGAAGGTAGGAAGAGAGCTAGAAATGGGGTTAGGGAGGCTAGAGCTGTCAGGGTTTAGCTGGCTGGCTAGAGATTGGATGGCTTCAGTAAAAAAGTTATTAAAGGCATTAGCAGTTTGGTTGGGAGTTTCTTGATTAGCTCCAGTTGGGGATGGTGTGCTGCAGTGACCTGGGTGTAACAGACTATTGATACTTGCCCAGAATTTCTGAGGATTGTTTAGGTGTATTTGTTGCATTTTACAGTAAAAGTTTTTTTTATCTGAAAGTATAGCTTTTTTGTCATATTTCTCATTTGTTTAAATATTTGTTGATCTGTTAAGTTTTTTGTAGTCCTCCACCTAGTCCAGGCTTTATTTCTAAGTAACATTTTTTTGCCTGGTGTCTTTAGTGAGCCATGGGGCTGGTTTTGACCTAGTTCTGATAGTACGCTTTGGTGCATATTGGTCAAGGATATTTAAGAAGGTAGAGTTAAAGTGTTTAACAGCCTCTTGAAGAGGGAGGGTTTTTAGAGGATACCAATCACAGGAGCTAAATTCAGTTTGGAATAACCTTTGGTTAAACTGTTTGTTTGACCGTATTGTCCTATATGATGCTTGGTGTGGGATATCATTCTTTTGCCTGATTATGTAGGTCAAAGAGTGGTCACTTACATCATCAGGGAAGACACCTACTTTGTAGGGTTGGTGGTAGTTATTAATAAGGATCCAGTCCAAGGTGCTCTCTTTATTGGTAGGTTTATTAATTCTAGTTGGGGAGGTGATGTTCTGTGACAAACCATAAAGGTTAACGTGAGAAATAGGATGGTCAGTACCAATGCATCTCCAGTCAATATTGAAATCACCAAGGATTATAGTTTCTTGTGGGAAGGTTGATGATACCCCATTAAGTACATCTTCAAGTTTAGATACATTGTTTCCAGGAGGTAGGTAGATGCAAAAGATGTACAAGGATTTATTAGAATTAAGTTGTACTTTAGAAATAAGGACTTCAGCATTACTGTCTTTTGGCGGGTTATAAGGTAGAGAAGTGACTTGTAATCCATCCTTGAAAAGAATTGCTACTCCCCCTCCCTTTCTCTTTGAACGGTCTAGTCGTAGTATATTATATCCTGATGGGAGGATTTGATTATCTTGGGTTTCTGGTTTTAGCCATGTCTCTGTTAAACATAGAATGTCAAAGGAGTGTACATCCAAGAGAGCATGGAGATGGGCAACTTTGTTATTAACACTCTGTATATTGAGGTGTGCTGTAAGGAGTGAATTTGGGTGTTTGATTTGGGTGTGTGGGATAGAGGGTTTAATGGTTATAGATTCAGTAGAAAGGATATTGGCTGGGCCTGGATTGGGATGGATGTCTCCATCTTGTAAGGAATTCTTTTTTAGTTTAAGCAAAATATAATGTAAGTTATTAGGTTGATACTGAGCTTTCTTAGGTAAAAGGCTATTATATTTAATGTGTGCCAGTCTGTGGTACTTTACTGGTAAGTATGGAGGTGTGGATAAGATATTTAAATTATAATGGTTGAAAGTGTGGCTATGTGTAGCTGTTTGTTTGGTGGGATAATGATATTGAAAATAAGTTCGGTGTTCAAAAGAGGTTAAGACATAGGCTGAGGTTAAAACAGATAAGAATATGGTGGTAAGTAGTAGCTTAGTTGGTGTGGATATGTTCAGATATACATATTTCTTTACATACTTCAAAAATGCATTTCAGAGTGGTTTGAACTGGTTTCATCTATGTATTGTGTTATCTTGCTTTTCCTTCTGATTGTACAAGGGTATGTGCCATATGATCCTCACTGTAGATGGAGTCGTATTGCCCTTATATTTAACTCAATATGCTTTCAGTTTTCACTTCTTCTATACAGACTGTGATATGGGCACTGCCTCTTGTTCCCATTACCTGTAGATCATTAGCAGACCACTGACCTGAATGAGCAGGTCACCAGTTGCCAAACGTCTGCCACTAGTAGCCAGAGTGGGAATGGTATTGCTTGCTTCCAATGGGAAAAATGTGCAAGAACTGGGAAGCAGATCAAAGGAATATCAGAATGCCATTTTTTTTCTTCCACTGCAGTTATGGAACAACATGTCCTTATGATGCAAGAATGTGCATATCTATGGCATGCTCATTCTAGAAAATGACAATTATAGTTCTTCTGTTATGTACCTCTAAAGATTTAAGTGCACATAAAAAATGCATCAGAAATATCTTGTATGCTTCCATTTATTCCCATATGTTGCATAACTTCAAATAATAGCAATAAACAGGAATGAGATAACAATGACAAAACATTTATTAAAAAATATATAAATGTTTTAACTGCCTAAACTTGGAGATATGACTAGCTAAATTGTCTAGGTCAAGGTCTATCTAATATATATATATATATATATATATATATATATATATATATATATATATATATATATATAGATAGACAGATAGATATTGATCAAATGGTTGCAGTGCACAAGAGTGATTTTCTTGTTAAAAATGCTGGAAATGGTAGTTATGTCACAGCATCTACACCACTCCCACCACAAACACACATGCAGTAGCAGAAGTATTACTCCAGAGCTTCGGTCCACACATGAGAACTGCAGGAAAACCAAACTCACCCTTTTCTTTCTCAGAAAAAGAAAGCTGCCTCTGGGTGCTCAACTGTTTCCCTCCTTCAGAGCGGTAGCTTTCAATGTTGCCTTTCTGGTTCTATCAGTTAAAATGTAAGCATTGCACTAGTAGACACCCTTGCATGTATTTTATTTTGTTCCAGTCTTTTTGCTATAAAGAATTCTGGCCATGACCAAATGCATGAATTCTAAGTTATGTTCAGTATTACTGATGGAATGAAATTCACCACTAGTCTAAGAACAAGTCTGTTCTACATTATGAAGCTTAGTTACATTAACTCAAGCTGACTGAACGAGTATGTCAGGTGTAGCACTGTACTGGGAGGATTTTCCACTGTCATCCAAGAAACAGGTATAATAAATATTTCATATCTACATGCCATTTCTGATGTGTGCGCACTTGTAAAGTAAACACAATTACCAACACGCATCATGATTTGAAGGCTATATCCAGCTGAAGCTTCTTCTGGAAAATATGGATCAGAGTACAAAAAGAAATGTGTTGTGTAACAATGGGTAAGTTGTTCAGCTATCTACAGCTAACTGTTGCCCAAAGATCAGCAATAACAGGCACATGCCACCAATTAAGAATGATGTGTTTAGGTATACCATGGCCAGAGAACTCAGAAGTGGGTAGCTCTTCTGTAGAAGACCCAAAAAGAGGAAAAAAAATCTGGGAGGGAAGGGATACATGACAACACTGGTGGGGGTGAGAAGGGGGTTGCATTTCCACTGCAGCTCAGAGACAATGGCATCTACTTAGCATTCATTCAGACATGGTCTATGCACCATAACACCTAAACAGCATGTATGCCACAGCTGTGGGTCACAGAGAAACTTGCTACTAAACAGATCTAGAAAGTAGTTATAGATAGGTCAAAATGTCCTTTCTCATTGCCTTAATCCAGGGACACAACTAGTTTTGTGTACAGCCCCACTGATTTATGAACCCTTATAGCTAGCAAGGTTTCTGTTTCACATAGTTTTACAATGGTTGTGAACTAATTATGTATCCTACAGTACAAACAAAATTTAATAGAAATGCTCTTGAAATCTTTATATACATTTGCAAGCTACTATATAAATTTACTAGATGTAGGAAAGCTATCTTGGTGGCAGGTCTTCACTTTTTTCTACACCTCAGCCAATTTGTTTAGGACAATGACCGGGATCAGTCGCTGGTCCGCTCCTTTTAATATTTAATTATGCATCTCCCTTCTGTGAATCAGATCGGCTCTTCAATATGCTTATAATTCTACAGATTTCCTAGAATCGACTTCAGCTAGTTTTGTAGCAGTAAACATTCAGACCAGGTCTTCTCAGACAAAATAATGGCTAAAGGACAAAGGCATTCAAAATATGTCCAGAATTATAGACATGTTTTTTATTCTGAAACACCTGTTAACTTGGTACCAAATACTGTGTTATGACAAAAGCCCATTAAGAAATGGTCAGTTCTGTTCAATTACTTAGGATATTCTGAACATCAATATAAATTGCACCAATGTATTAAGTCAGTAGTACCAAGAAACAATAAAAAAATGGCCTCCTCTAACATCTAAACACCCCACCCCAACAAACTGCTAGAAACCAGAAAAATATAAAATCCTTACTACCCTAACTTCTTTAAGCCACCCATATTCTAACCAATATACAATCAAGGCAAACCACTTAACCTGAACAAGCATATAACCCAAACATGAGCATTTACCTCTGGATACTTCAGTAGGACATATCAGTGTTTCCCAATCAAAGACTTTACATTGGCTAGAATTTAGGAATAATCTTAAAGATTACATGCCTTAAACAATTTACTATGTTCTGTACTCTGCAAATAAATGTTTGATCAGACAAATGTCATTAACAATGTATAAACTTATCAACTGGGTTTTGATCTGCCATTTCATACACTATCCTGACTGTATCCTCCATCCACATTTGGTTATTTGCACCTGTAATATACAAGTTATGAAATAGCCTTCCTTCTTCCATCAAGGACAGTGTCAAACATTTATGAAAACCTTGCATTCTCAACTACGTGAAGCTCTGTCATGCAGCTGCTCCCAAAGTCAGATATGAATTTGTCCTTTAATTTCATACCTGACCTTTACAATCCTGTGGCTCTCCCTTACTCACATGACATATAAACCAATGGATACTTATTTTATAGGTTCATATGCGATTACTAGGCTAATGGCACCAGCGCCTTTACAAGCCAAGCCAATAATACACAGGATATGACAAGATTATACTTAATTCCCCACATACTTTTCTTTTTTTGTGTATGCATGCATGACATATCATGTAGTTATTAAGATAAGCACATTTCTGTTCACAGAAATATTTTTCTACTATATTAAAAATAAAACTGTAGTAATCATTTTACTGTATTTATGTGTTAACCAGGTAAGACTACTGTAAACAAGTCTCTCTTTTCAAGTGTAACCAGGGAGCAGTCTCAGTAGCTGATCTGTTTGAAGCACTGAGTAGACAAATTGACTGATAAGATAAAGGGTGCAGAACTGGGGCAACTATACATCATGGTGTACAAATATCTTTACCACTTTAGATATAATCACTCAGTACAACATTACTAGGGAATGAGAGGAGAGTGGGGTGTGCCCCTAGACACAGGCACTACAGTCTAATTTTGCACAGGGGCATTTGAGATGTTTGTTTGTTTTCCAGGGTAGAGCTCTGATCTCCGTGGACCTTTTTCAGATGAGGGTTTTATTTCTAGATACAGGCACTACAGTGTAATATTACAGGAAAAGTGAGGTGAATGGGGTGTGGCCGTGAACACAGATACTACAGTGTAATATTACAAGGAAAGTGAGGTGAGTGGGGTGTGACCCTGAACACATGCAATACAGTGTAATACAAGGAAAGTGAGGTGAGTGGGGTATGACCCTGAACACAGACAGTACAGTGTAATATTACAAGGAAAGTGAGGTGAGTAGGGTGTGGCCCTGAACACAAATACTACATTGTAATATTACAAGGAAAGTGAGGTGAGTGGGGTGTGACCCTGAACAGAGCTACTACAGTGTAATATTACAAGGAAAGTGAGGTGAGTGGGGTGTGACCCTGTACACAGATACTGCAGTGTAATATTACAAGGAAAGTGAGGTGAGTAGGGTGTGGCCCTGAACATAAATACTGCAGTGTAATATTACAAGGAAAATGGGGTGAGTAGGGTGTGATCCTGAACACATGCACTACATTGTAATATTACAAGGAAAGTGGGGTGTGACTCTGAACACAGATACTACAGTGTAATATTACAAGGAAAGTGAGGTGAGTGGGGTGTGACAATGAATACATGCACTACAGTGTAATATTACAAGGAAAGTGAGGTGAGTAGGGTGTGACCCTGAACACAGATACTACAGTGTAATATTACAAGGAAAGTGAGGTGAGTGGAATGTGACCCTGAACACATGCACTACAGTGTAATATTACAGGGAAAGTGAGGTGAGTGAAGTGTGACCCTGAACACATGCACTACAGTGTAATATTACAGGAGAATGCTAGAAAATTGTGATGTGACCCTAGTCACAGAAGCTATACATTAATATTATAGGGGAATGTGAAATAAGTGTGATGTTATCCTAGACACAGGCTCTGCCATTGTAATATTACAGGGTAATGTAAAGTAAAATACACTGTGACCCTAGACACGGGCTCTACCATTGTAGTATAACAGAGGAATGTTTGTTAAGTACAGTGTGACCCTTGATATAGAAGCTATAATGTAATATTACAGGGGAATGTGAAGTACGTATGGTGTGAACTTAGACACAGGCTCTACAGTGTAATATTACTTGGCAATGTACGGTGAGTGGTGCATGACTCGAGACACAGGTACTGCAGTATAACATTATTGGGCATAACTGGTGAGCAGATGTAGTCCTAACACAGGCTCTGCACTGTAATATAACAGGGGAATGTCAGATAAATGTGGTGTGACCCTAGACACAGGCTCCACAGTATAATATTACCTGGCAATGTGAGGTGAGCAGTGTATGACTCTAGACACAGTGCTACAGTATAATATTACTAGGCATGACTGGTGAGCAGGTGTAATCCTAGACATGGGCTCTACATTGTAATACTACAGGGGAATGCTAAGTAAGTGTGGTGTAACCTTAGATAAAGATTCTACATTGTAGTGTTATAGAGGAATGTTAGGGAAGTGAGGTGTGATCCCAGATGCAGAATCTGCAGTGTAAAAGTACATTGGAATGTGAGGTAAGGGAGGTGACACCCTACATACACTCTTTTCAATGTAATATTACAAGATCATGAAGTGGAGTATAGTCCTAGACAGACGAACTGCAATTTATTATTATAGGGGAATGGGAGACGAGTTTGGTTTGACCATAGACAAAGGCACTACCATAGAATATTACAGGTGAATGAGGGAGGCGTGTCATGTGAGCCTAGAAGTAAATATTACACGGTGTCAAATTCAAATGGAATGTGAGGTGAGCAAGGTGTGACCTAGACAACACTACTACAGTGTAATACTATATGGGTGAAAGAGGTGAATGGGATGTGATCTTACAGAGAGGCACTACAATACAATACAATGTGAGGTTAGTGGAGTATGACCCTAGGCAACAGTACTACAGTGTAATTCTCTAAGGGGGAAAGAGGTAAGTGGGGTGTGATTTTGCAAACAGGCATTAGAAATGAACAGTGGGTAAAACTGCCTTCCAGTTTATAGCCTGCTACAGACCACCCTCCCAAACCCAGGAACCCCACTCGGCTGTCCTGAGAACACTGGAAAATATGAAGGTCTCTCCAAACACCATTATATTGGGCGACTTCAACTACCCAAACATAGACTGGGAGAATTACTCTAGCTCCAACACCCTAGCCCAAAGGTTCCTAGAATTTATAAACTCAAATGCTATGGAACAACTTGTGACCACTCCCACAAGAGGGGAAAACATACTGGACCTGATCATCACCAACATGGGGACTCTATGCTCCAGACCAGAAGTGTATCCCTCACTGGTAAGATCAGACCATAAATTAATCTCACTGGATATCCACATCCCGACCCACCCCCTGCCCAGAAAAACCACAGTGAAAAACTTCTCTTAAGCAAACTTCACACTACTCAAAACCGAGGTGGAATCCTACGAAGCCCCCGAGCCTGTGGAAAATACGGCCCAGACCGCAGAATCCTTTATAAACGCATTCTATGAACACCTTCAGGAATGCATGGATCATGCAATCCCAAATAAAACTAAGACCCAATCCCCCAAAGGCAGGCATCCTGTCTGGTGGACCCCAGCCATAAACAAACTATACAATAAAAGAAGGAAGTTACTACACGATAGAGCAAAATCCCAAAAAGGAAAGGCATCTCTGATCAGTATTCGCAAAAAACTACGGGCACTCATAAAATCATCTAAGGCCAGCTTCAAGAGAAAAACTGCACAGGACACTAAAGATAATCACAAAGCTTTCTTTAGTTTTGTTAGGAACCTGGGTGGAAATTCCCAGATATGCTCAGAATTAGTCCGAAATGACAAAAAATACACTGAACCCACAGATATTGCCAACATCCTGGCCGACAGGTTCAGTGCAAACTCCCCCCCCTCCCCACCAAAAGAGCAAATATCTATTCCAGCAGAGTGCTGCCCCCCTGACATCTCAGATGCTCAGGTATAAACCGCCCTCTCCAAAGCAAAAAACACAGCATCAATGGGACCAGACGGTGTCCCAGGCTGCATCCTACATGAACTCCAAGATGAGCTGAACCCAAACATAAAGCTACTATTCAATCTCAGCCTTACTACAGGATATGTACCCAAAGAGTGGCGTACAACAACAGTGGTCCCTCTCCACAAAGGTGGTGCCTCAACAGATCCTGGAAACTATCGTCCCATAAGCCTGACTAGCTTGGTCTGCAAAGCTATGGAAAGGATCATCATGGAACTCATAAATAAAGATATTGGGGACCTACAAACACTGGATCCTACCCAATTCAGCTTTGTTAAGGGCAGATCCTGCCTCTTAAACCTGGTCGATTTCTTTGAAACAGTCACCAAGGCCATTTACTAGGGGAAGGTGGTCTACACAAGCCTACCTAGACCTCGCAAAAGCCTTCGATACAATACCCCACTCGGGCATCATAGATCAGCTATCCAGCTTAAATATAAACCCCTATGTCACTAGATGGGTTGCAAACTGGCTCAAGGACAGAACCCACATGGTTAGAATTGCTGGAGCCATGTCAGACTCCAAACCAGTTACAAGTGGTGTCCCACAAGGCTCAGTCCTGGGACCTCTCTTGTTTGGTATATATTTCTCGGAGGTACAGGCCAACACGGAAGGACTGTGGCTGAACAGGTTCGCAGATGACTGCAAACTAGGTGCCATAATCAACTCTCCAGCTAACACAAGCATCCTCCAAAAGGGTCTTATAGAAACAGACAACTGGTGCCAGAGCCATGGCCTCAAGCTAAACGCCAAAAAGTGTATAGTCATCCCCTTTGGCAAAAACAAAGTGCCCACAAATTACCACATAGGTGGTAATCCATTAAGTACGGAAGAAGTAATTAGGGACCTGGGGAGCCAAGTTGATAGCAATCTCTCATTTGACAACCACGTGGCCAAAGTGGTTAGAAAAATATTCTGTATAGCCCACCTAATCATGAAGGGATTCACATCTAGATCAGGGGAGGTCATTGTTCTTCTTTACTCATCCCTCATCAGGCCCATAATGGAATACAATGCCCCTTTTGGGATGTACCTTACCAGACACCTGCAGCAACTGGAAAGACCCCAAAAGTACCACACCAAGAGGATCAAAGGGCTCAAACAGATGCCATATGCTGCCCGGTTAAAGAAACTCCAGCTCTACTCGGTTGCATACCGCCTGCTTAGAGGCGATCTGTGCCTGACATAAAGCCATGTCCAAAGCGGAATTAATGGACATGCTACACCTCAGAAAATCCAAATCCCATCGAGCTACGCACTCGAGGGACTTGAACCTCAGCACAGAAATAAATAGGACATGCTGGAGGGACAGATTCATAACCCAGAGGCTCCCTTCACTCTGGAATAAAATCCCAGTCCAAGTTAGGCAGAGTCCCTCACTGACTCTCTTCAAGAGGAATCTTGATGAGTGGATGGGAGATTGTAGGTTTACCCCAGGTATCACTTCTGTGTCACTGTTAGACAGAGGCACAGTAAACTAAACCTCAAAAAAGGGCATAGTGAAATTCATTTAAATGGGTGGCGAAAGCCAAACACACACTGGCTAGGCTTACAAATGCCCTAGGGCAGATAGCCTAGTATGAACCTATGAACCTATAATACCATGTGAGATTAGTGGGGTGTGACCCTAGACACAAGTACTACAGTGTAATATTACTGGGACATGACTGGTGAGAGGATGTGACCCTAGACACAAGCTCTACAGTATATTATTACTGGAGAAAGAGAGGTGTGACCCTACATACAGGTTTAACAGTGTACTATTACTGGGGAACATGAGGTGAGTGGAGTGTAACCCTAGACACAGGTACTAAAGAGTAATATTACAGGGGCATGAATGGTGAGTGGGTGTGGTCTTAGACACCAGCTCGACAGTACAAAATTAAAGAGGGAAGTGAAGTGTAGTCCTAGGAACAGGCTCTACAGTGTAATATTACTGGGGAATGTGAGGTGAATAGGTGTGACCCTGAACAGAGGCACTACTGTGTAATATTACGGGAACATGGATGGTGAGTGGGTCATGGTCCTGGACACTACCACAACAGTATAATATTACCAAGGAATGGGAGGTGAGTTGGGTGTGACCGAATTCCAGTATCACATAGTCCCACCACATCAGCGAACCAAACACATAAATACATAAAAACATACTCGGAGGCTCTAAATAAAAATCTACCTAAGCAACAGAGACCTCCAAAGCAGACATCCAAGCAAACACTACCTCAAAACAAAACACACACAACACATAACCCACAAAGTCAGTGTGCCAAGCAGCCACAGCCCTTAAGGCTGAATAACACACCTGATACTCTTGTTATAGGTGACTCTATTGTCAGACACACTGATGTCCCGCTCACCAGGCTGAATAAAGAGAAGGTCACGGTGAACTGCCTGTCGGGTGCTAGGATCCGACACATAACGCAAGCACTCAGGTCACTCCAAAACAAATACAAACATGACTCAGTCATTGTACATGCTGGTGTGAATGACCTGAGACATACCTCCCTGGACTACATGAAAAGAGACATAGAGGAGCTCTCTGATCATGTAGCCCAGGCTGGTATGACCCTGACCTTGAGCAGCATCTTACCCTCACCTAGAATGATGCCACAGTACAAAGACAAAATGATCGATTTTAACAACTGGCTAAAATTTTGGTGTCATTCAAAGGGGATCCAGTGTCTGTCAGCCTGGGATGACATGCTCGACATGCCATGTTGCTTCGCTAGGGACGGCTTGCACCTGTCACCACTGGGCTTTTGGATATTGGCAAAGACTCTTGCCACCCCCATAGTGCCTTTTTTAGGCAAGGCTCAAAAGTCAAACCCACCCCCATAGACAGCACAAGGAACAAGAAACTAAGGGTAATGCTGCTAAACGCCAGAAGTCTTAACCTCAAAATGCATGCACTCGAAGCTCTCCTCAGTATGGAGAACATCAATATCTGTGCAGTGACAGAAACCTGGTTCAAGGCTCAAGACAGCACCCCAGCACTATAAGGCTATACCTCGTATCATGCTTTTCGGCCCCAAAACCCGGACCGAACCACAAAAGGAGGGGGAGTTTCCATATTTATCAAGGATATCCACACCTCCAGGTTAGTGGCATTGCACGAAGTATCGGAGACCATCCATGTGCAACTAACAGTGGGCAAGACTGCTTTTCAGTTTATAGCATCCTACAGACCATTCTCTCAAAGTCAGGAATCCCATTCGGCTTTCCTGAAAACACTGGAGAACATGAAGATCTCTCCGAACACCATTATATTGGGCGACTTCAACTACCCAAACATTGACTGGGAGCACTACTCAAGCCCCAGCACCTTAGCCCAAAGATTCCTGGAAATAATAAACTCAAATGCTATGGAACAACTAGTCACCACTCCCACAAGAGGGGACAACATACTAGACCTGATCATTACCAACATGGGGACTCTATGCTCCACACCAGAAGTATATCCCTCATTGGTAAGATCAGACCATAAATTAATTTCACTGGATGTCCACATCCCGACCCCACCCCATCCCAGAAAACCACAGTGAAAAACTTCTCAAAAGCGAACTTCTCACTTCTCAAAACTGAAGTGGAATCCTTCAAGGCCCCAGGGCCAGTGGAAACTACAGCCCAAACTGCAGAATCCTATATAAATGCATTCTACGGACATCTCCAGGAATGCATGGATCATGCTATCCCAAACAAAAGCAAGACCCAATCATCCAAAGGCAGGCGTCCAGTCTGGTGGACCCCTGCCATAAATAAACTGTACAACAGAAGAAGGAAGCTACTACATGATAGAGCAAAATCCCTAAGAGGGAAGGCATCTCTGATCAGTACTAGCAAAAAATTACGATCCCTCATAAAATCCTCCAAGGCCAGCATCGAGAGAAAAATTGCACAGGACACCAAAGACACTCATAAGGCTTTTTTCAGTTATGTTAGAAACCTGGGATGCAACTCCCAGACTTGTTCTGAGTTGATTCTAAACGACAAAAAATACACTGAACCCACAGACATCGCCAATATCCTGGCAGACAGTTTCAGTGCAAACTTCTCCACCCCCCCCCCCCCAAAAGAGCAAGTATCTATCCCGGCAGAGGGCTGCCTCCCAAACATCTCAGATGCTCAGGTGAAGGCTGCCCTCTCCAAAGCAAAAAACTCTGCTTCCATGGGACCAGATGGCGTCCCAGGTTGAGTCTTACATGAACTACAAGAGGAACTAATTCCTCAAATAAAACAGCTATACAATCTCAGCCTCACTACAGGATATGTGCCCACAGAATGGCGTACAGCAACAATGGTCCCACTCCACAAAGGTGGAGCCTCTACGGACCCTGGAAACTATCGCCCTATAAGCCTGACTAGCTTAGTCTGCAAGGCTATGGAGAGGATCATCATGGAGCTCATAAACAAAGACATTGGGGACCTACAGACACTAGATCCTACCCAGTTCGGCTTTGTCAAGGGCAGATCCTGCCTTTTGAACCTGGTTGACTTCTTTGAAACAGTCACCAAAGCCATAGATGAAGGGAAGGTAGTCCACACAGCTTATCTGGACCTTGCAAAGGCATTTGACACAATACCCCACTCGGGCAAAATAGATAAGCTATCCAGCTTAAATATAAACCCCTATGTCACAAGATGGGTCGCAAACTGGCTCAAAGACAGAACCCACAGAGTGAGAGTTGCTGGAGCCATGTCAGACTCGAAACCGGTCACAAGTGGCATCCCACAGGGTTCTGTCCTGGGACCACTCTTGTTCGGTATATACTTTTCCGAGGTACAGGCAAACGTGGGAGGACTATGGCTCACCAAGTTCGCAGACTACTGCAAACTGGGCGTCATAATCAACTCTCCAGCTGACACAAACATCCTTCAAAAAGGTCTCACAGAGACGGATAACTGGTGCCAGTGCCATGGTTTAAAGCTAAATGCCCAAAAATGTATAGTCATACCCTTTGGCAAAAACAATGTGCCCACAAATTACCACATAGGTGGAAACCCATTAAGTACAGAGAAAGTTATTAGGGACCTGGGGACCCAAGTTGATAGCAATCTCTCCTTTGAAAACCACATTGCCAAAGTGGTTAGAAAGACCTTCTACATAGCCCACCTCATCACGAAGGGTTTCACATCTAGATCAAGAGAGGTAATCGTGCCCCTTTATTCATCCCTCATCAGGCCCATCATAGAATACAATGCCCCTTTTGGGATGTACCTTACCCGACACCTGCAGCAATTAGAAAGACCCCAAAAGTATCTCACCAAGAGGATCAAGGGTCTCAAACAGATGCCATATGCTGCTCGGTTAAAAACCTCCAGCTCTACTCAGTTGCATACCGCCTACTTCGAGGCAATCTATGCCTGACATACAAAGCTATATCAAATCCAGAATTAATGGACATGCTCCACCTCAGTAAATCTAAATCCCTTAGAGCCACACGCTCGAGGGACTTGAACCTCAGCACAGAAATAAATAGAACTTGCTGGAGGGACAGGTTCATAACCCAGAGGCTCCCTTCGCTCTGGAATAGAATTCCAGTTCATGTGAGGCAGAGCACCTCACTGAATCTCTTCAAGACGAATCTCGATAAGTGGATGGGGGATCGTAGGTTTGTCCCAGAGATTACTCCCGTGTCACTATTAGACAGAGGCACAGTAAACTAAACCTTAAAAAGGGCACAGTATACTCAAATCAAGGGGTGGCGTAAGCCATACAGAATCGGGCTAGGCTTATAATTGCCCCAGGGCAGATAGCCTAGTATAAACCTATGAACCTAAGACACAGGTACTGTCGTGGAATATTACTGGGGGTATGACTGATCAGTGGGTGTGACTCTAGACACAGACTCTACAGGCTTTATAGGGGCATGACAGGTGAGTGGGCATAGTCCTACTCACATGCACTACAGTGTAATATTAAAGGGGAAAGTGAGGTGAGTGGGTGTATTCCTAGGCACAGGCACTGCAGTGTCATATTACTAAAGGGGAATGTGAGGTGTGTGGGTGTAGTCCTATGCACAGGCACTACAGAGTAATATTAAAGGGGCATGAGAGGTGTGTGGGTGTAGTCCTAGGCACAGGCACTACAGTGTAATATTAAAGGAGCATGAGAGATGTGTGTATTCCTAAGCACAGGCACTACAGAGTAATATTAAAGGGGATTGTGAGGTGTGTGGGTGTAGTCCTAGGCACAGGCACTACAGTGTAATATTAAAGGGGCATGAGACATATGTGTGTATTCCTAAGCACAGGCACTACAGTGTAATATTAAAGGGGATTGTGAGGTGTGTGAGTGTAGTCCCTAGGCACAAGCACTAAGACTAATCTAAACTTACCTACCTCTCAGAAAACATTATATTCAAAAAAACAATTTAATCCTGAACTGTTCCAAACAGAACTTTCACATTACAACTGGACCCCACTAAAACACCTCTCACTTAACAATGCCGTTGAACATTTCAACTCAGCATTCCTAGCAATCTTAAATCTACATGCCCCAAGTCGTACCATTAGAACAAAGACCAAAACAGCACCCTGGCTAACTACTAATACTAAACAAAAAATCAAACTGAGAAATAAGTCTTGGAAAAAATGGCGTTCCTCTAGAAACCCAACAGATCATGAAACCTTTAGAGAGCTTAGAAATAATACCAAAAAATCCATCCTCTCCGATAAAAAGAATTATTACCTCCAACTTCAGCAATCCACCAAAATGAACCAAAAAGTTCTGGTCTACTATCACTAATCTACTTACCCCAGGCAAAGTAGTTACACCAAACCCACAGGACTTAGACCCTGAAAATCCCTTGTTAATAGCTAACAACTTCAATACCTTCTTTACTACTTCCATACAAAGTCTAGCTAACCACTTATCTCCGGATGCTTCGCAACTACTCTCAAGTAACTTAAATAATTCCCTTCTTCCCCTCCAACTTCAACCTATATCCACCTCATACATTCAATCTCTCCTACAAAAACTTAAACCCACTACCCCCTCAGCAGACAAACTTCCTGCTGAATTCCTTAAAATAGCAGCTAAATCTATTGCCTACCCTGTATCTATCCTAATAAATAGATCCATAAAAGAAAGTACTTTTCCAACTATATGGAAGATATCACATATAATACCCCTACACAAAGGAGGTAAATCCACTGACCTTTCTAACTATCGCCCTATAGCACTATTATCTCCACTAGCTAAAATCATGGAAAAATGTATACATAAACAACTACTTAACCATCTCCTTCAAAACAACCTACTAGCTAACACTCAACATGGATTTAGACCTTCACATAGTACTACTACTACTGCACTACTTTCCTTTACCAACACCATCAACTGTAACCGTAACAGCAACAAACTAACCTCTTCTCTTTTTCTAGACCTGTCTAAAGCCTTCGACATGGTCAACCATACACTTCTTCTTGACATATTAAAATCCCTTGCCTTAGATTTCTCTTCCTTAACCTGGTTCTCATCCTATCTTGAAAACCGACAACAAGCAGTACTATGGAAAAACTCGCTATCTGCTCTACTACCCATCTCTCTAGGAGTACCTCAAGGATCTATACTAGGCCCACTCCTATTCACTATCTTTATCAATGATCTTCAGTCATCTATCCATAACACTACCTGCATACAATATGCAGATGATTCCACCATTATTTGCACAGCCTCCACTCAATCTGAACTCCAGTCACTGACACAATCTACCTTTTCTACCGTCGAACAGTGGTTCTCAAAAGATGTCTACTACTTAACCCCAAGAAAACAAAACTGTTACTATTCTCACCTACCCACAAATCTTCTCAACTAAATTTTACTATTACTGCAAGTGACAACTCCCTCATCTCACCTGACTCCACTACCAAACTGATTGGTGTCACTATTGATAATAATCTCAGCTAAGATTATCACATCAATAACACTATAAAAGCAGTTAATAAAAGATCGGTTCACTGTACAGAATTAAACCCTTCCTTACTCCAGAAGCACGGATCACCTTAGCACAATCACATCTTATCTCTACCCTTCTGTATGCTTCCTCCATTTACACTAACCTCTCTAAAAGCAACCTTAGGAAACTGTCTACATCCTACCACAACATAGCACGTTTGCCACAGCATCTCAGTATAGAACACACCACTGTATAAACCTAAAACAGTTACACTGGTTGGAATTTCCTAATAAACTTATCTATCAACAACTAGTAGTCACACATAACATTCTATATCAACCATCCAAGACACCTGCTCTTAGTAACCTCTTGACTCCCTATAATAACTTGAAACAACTGCGCTCCGCCGAAAAGCTACAAGTCAACACAACCAGGATCACAAATTCTGCAGGTAACTGCCTTTTCTCCAACTCTGTAGGCAAAATATGGAATAACCTCCCCTCACACATTACTGCTCTTGGCTCCTTACATCTTTTTAAAAAACAACTTTTTTTTACATCTGACCAACTTCTGGCTTTGCTCTTGTACCAACCCTGACTAATCTATTTTATACTTTTTACTATCAGAATTTCTTATCTCAAAACTATCTTTCTCTGTCAACACAAATGACATTACAACTGTATGACTGTACTATTTCTATTGCTCTCAAAAAAAAAAAAAAAAAAAAAAATTTTTGTCTGTTAGACATTTTAAAATGAGTAATTACACTATTCTCACACAATAGTATGTAGATAGTAAATTATGTTTTGTATTACTTTATCTAAACTAATATGTATTCATTGTTACCCATTGTTTTAGTTTCTCACATTTATTGTATTTGTTTAATCTCTATAACCTTATTTTAATCGATGGAGCTTTTCTCCCCGGGCCTCCACTGAAAATGGAAATTATCCAGCTGGACTAACCCGGTCAACAAATGTAAAATAAATAAATAAATAAATAAATAATATTTAAGGGGAATGTGAGGGTGTAGTCCTCTATGTTATAGTAAGTGCAGAGTGTCCCTAGACACAACTCAAGTGTGTATTATTACTCAAACAAATAAATAACAGTACAACATGACAGTGGAATGTGAGGTGAATAGATGTCGTTCTAGACATGGGCTCTACACTGTAAAATCACAGGAGCATGTAAGATGAGTTTGTATACAGATTTGCATATCTGCTGCTTCTATTCTGCATTTTTAGACAGAATCGACATTTCTGTTGAACTGACACAGAAAGAAAACAAAAAAGGGGAACGAAGACCTTGTAACTAGTTGAATTCTAAACAATAATGTGAGCAATACTGGAGTATTCTTACTGAAATCTGCATAGTCTAAAACATGTGGTCTGAAGATCTCTCTTCAAAGCTACTATACTGTCAATCCTTCTTGAAGAACCTGTAGGAAAAAATGTTGGAATACTTATATCGGTATAGGAGAATCTAAACAATAGGCTATAACCTCAGAAACCAATTTCTAATATCATACCTATAATTAATTTAATTTTACATTTGTTTACCGGGAAAGTCCGACTGGACAAAATGCCCTTTTTCAGTGGATGCCCAGGAAGAAAAGCAATATATTTTATAAATAACCGTAAGATACGTATACAATGTACAGATACAAACAGTGATTCAATCTCAGATACAAGTACGAAATGAAAATACATGTTCTACATTTTACTGATGCAATCACTTGGTCTAGATAGGATACAAAGAATAGCAGTACTGTGATTGTAGGTAGAAAACAAGCAAATTAAGTGTACATATGCTTAGTAGGGGTATACTGTTCAAATACAAAAGAACAGGTTGTGTTCCTTTAGCTGCCTTAAGACATCTCTTTCCTACCCTGGGTTTATGCAAGAACAGGTTCTTGATTCTGATAGGTGTGAGAAGTTTTTTAAAGTTGGAAGTGTTAGCAGTTGTTCTGATATTTAATGGCAGAGAAATCCAAGTTTTGGCTATGCAGTTCAAGTAAAAGGAAACTCCAGCGCATTGTTAGGTTTGGATATATTCTGCAAAGATTTGTTACTGGAAAGCAATATCCTGTTATTGGAGGAGTGTATTAGTCAATTCTGAAGTACTGGCATCTTTAGTAATCAATGGGTGAAGGAGAGTTGATTATAAGCAAGTACATTTGTTAGTTCGAGCCGGGATAGTTGTTTCAAAGCCAAACGATGATGGGAGTTGACATTTGTTACTGTGGCAATCTTTGCGATTTTAATTATAGCAAGTCTCAAGTTTTGCTAGGTCAGATTTCTTAATGTTTGTAAGAATTTGTAAGGCATACAGAAGCATAGAGATAAGATGGGTTCTTGCTATAGTGGCCTATGAAGATTTATTTAGAAAAAGTGTTGATTTCTATACAGGTTTGCTAGTTTTTTTTGTGAACTTTTTATGGTCTGTGATATGTGTATCTCAAATTTTATATTATGGTCAATGGCCACTCCAAATAATTTTGTTTGGGAAACTGGAGAAATAATTGTATGGTTTAATGATGGGATACTGAATAATGGGTGGGTGTCTGCAGCTCTAGTTGGTAAGAAGAGCATGAGTTTTGTTTTTGGCAGGGTTAAGTATAAGTTGTGCATTGTTTAGCCAAGAATCCCTAGCATTAAATGACTGCTGGGTGATTTTTTGGAGTTTTTGCAGTGCTGGGGCGGCACAAATCAGGCTGGAATCATCCGCATATTGAACTACGGAGGCAAGTGGGGTGGCAGTATGAAGACGGTTAGTAAAGATAATAAAAAGGAGAGGGCCCAGAATAGATCCCTGTGGAACTCCCAGGGGTACAGGGAGCAATGAAGAGAGACTTTGTTGCCATTTTACAGCTTTCTGGCATCCAGTTAGATATTGCTGGAACCAGGTAAGTGCAGAATGGCTAAGTGTAAGTTCTGTGAGTGTAATTAAGTGTTTAGAATGGGAGACAGTATGAAAAGCTTTGGACAGATCAAGAAAGATGGAGGAAACTAAACTGCCATAAATGTGATGGTGGTTAATAATGTTAGTAAAGTTAACAAGGGTAGTGGTAGTGCTATGATTAGGATAGAAACCATGTTGAGTGTTAGAAGATTGTTGGTTATTAGATAGTTCAAGATTTGTGAATGGTTGCACCTCTCAAGTCTTTTTGATAATGCTAATAGTATACTATTGGCAGGTAATTTGATGATTCTGTCAAGTTCCCACCTTTATGTAGTGGGATAATATGTGATTCTTTCCAAATTTTAGGGACTTGTTGTTCTGAGATTAATTAATAATTATAAATAAATATAATAATACAAATAAAAAAGAATAATAATTGTTGTTGTTGTGTCTTTCGGCTTTTCCCAGTTAGGGGTCGCCACAGCAGAACTCTGGTCCGCTAATGATTGGCAATAGATTTTTACGTGCCGAGTTGCCAGCTCTGATGCACAACCTTCAACGAAGGTGCGCCCATTCATGCACGTCTCCACACAGAAGAAGCTCTAGCTGAGAATCGAACAGAACAACGTCTTACTTTGAGGCGACAATGCTACCGCAGCACCACCACCACAGTATCACCCCATCCCATAGCACAGATGGATAAAGCCCTTATTGCAACCCTACTGACCTCTGCTCAGTTAGTAGGCACTGGAAATGGAATGAGCAGCATACAGTTCACTCATTGTGAGGGGCAGGAGGGCACTGCAATTTAATATTACAAGGGAATATGAGGTTAGCTGGGGCATGACTGTAAAAGCAACTACTACAGTGTAATAAATGTGGGATGTGAAAGGTGTGTGGGCAGTGATGCTGGACACAAGCACATAGGATAATATTGCAGGAGAGTGGGTGGCAAGTTTGGTGTAACCCTGGATACAAGCACTATAGTATAATACTACATGGGAGTGACAGGTGAGTAGGGTGTGACATTAGACGCAGGCTCAACAGTGTAATACTGCCAGCATAAGGTGATGCATGTGGAGTGTGGTCTTTGACACAGGTGTCTCAATGCAATACTCTACTGGAATGTGAGGTTGGAGTTGGTGTGTGACTCTACAAATAAGGACTACTATATAATATCAGAAGGGGAGGGGAATAGCAAGGGTGTAAACTTAGACACAATCATATATGCGATGCTCTACAATATCTGTGAGCAGTAGTGTAGCTAGGGCAAGGCAAAGCAGGCAACTGCTCTGGGTGCCAAGTGTCAGGAAGCAAGGTCAGCCGATCATGACTACTCTTTCTTGCATACTGTTTTTTAAAAGCAGGTGTTGCACTTGTGGTCAAACCTAAATGCTGCAGAACTCCCTGCATGGTCAAGGTTTTTTTTTAAACTAAAACCTGAGCACTATAGTTCTCTTTATGGGGTATAAACTATAGCAACTGCTTGTCACAGCAGATTATTACAATTTAAAAGAAAATATGCTTTTTTATTATTATTAATTAATATGTGAGGAAGGAGGAGGGTGAGGGGCAGGCAAAGAAATCAGAACTGATTGGGTATGAGGCAGGTGCAAGAGGGCATGTAGCTGGCCACCTGACTGGTGTGCCAGTAAGAGTGGACTGGTTTGCAAACACAAACACACATGTATACACTTAGTTTACGTAAGCCACAAAATAAGTTTTAGCAAACTCAAGAATAGGCAAAGAATGTTGATGATAATATTTTGACTAATATATCATTTTTATTTATTTATTTTACATTTGTTTACTGGGAAAGTCCAAATGGACCGAATGGTCCATTTCCAGCAAGGCCCAGGGAGAAAAGCTGCATTACAAAGGAATTTTAACAAGAGTAATACATTATATACACTTACAAGCATAGGTGAATTGAATTATGCAATACATATTATAACCATGAATGGTTCTGATATAAAGTGAATAGCATAAAACAGCATATATTTTACAGACAAATGAAGATGTGAAATAATGCATAACAGCGATGGAAGGTGGAGAGGGCATTAATCATTCAGGCTTAGTACTAGATCAGTGCTAGTTGTTGGTGAGGTGCTCCTTTAGTAGTAGTTTAAACTTGGAATTGTTTTTTGTATTGCTAATCATTTGGGGTATGGAATTCCAGTACTTAGATATGTTGTTTGATATCAGGGAGTCCCCGTAGCTATTCTTTGTTAGAGGATCTTAGGGATCTATTGTTGTAGTAGGGCTGAACAAGGTCCTTGAGATACAGGCAGTAATTTGGATGGTGAAAGACACTGAGTGGAAATTAATTGGTTAAAGGTAAGAATATTAGGTAGTTCAAGCCATTTTAGTTGGTGACGTGAACTATTGTGATGAGCTCGATAAGAGAGGTATGTGGCAAATTTTGCTATTTTGTTATAGCAGGACTCAAGTTTATTTAAATCTGTTTTTCTGAGATTTGTGAATATTGGAGAGGCATATAGAAGAGTGGAAAGTAGATGAGTCTTGGCTATGGAATTTCTGGTGGCATCAGAAAGGAAAGGCTTACCCCTATAGAGTGAGCCTAGCTTGATGTGAACCTTTGATTGTTATAGCTAGGTGTTTGTCAAATCTAAGACTGTTGTTGATTGTAACCCCGAGGACTTGGTGTGTTTAACAGGATCTATTGCAGTTTTATTGGAGGAGCAGCTGGTGAAGGGTGGATGGTGATTGTGTGTTTTGTTACCAGCGAACAACATGAGTTTTGTTTTGTTAAGATTAAGAACAAGTTGGGAGTCAGACAGGTATTTTCCGATTTCAAGGAAGGATTTTTGGATTGATTGTAGGAGTTCTGATAAGGAGGAGGTGAAGACATGAGGGAAGAGTCATCTATGTACTTAACAATGGTTGCATGTTTGGCAGCTGTGAGGAGTTTGTTGGTGAAAATGATGAAGAGTAGTGGTCCGAGTACTGATCCTAGAGGAAGACCAACAGAGACACAGACAGATAGCTACAAAACCAGTAAAGGGCCATTTAGGAGAGGTTTAAGGAGGCTGGCTCATTGAGCAGCTTCTGATGGGAAACACTGTTGAAGGCTTTTGACATATCAAGGAAGATGGTAGATATAAGGTGGCTGGAATGTCTAAGTCGGTTAAATGAGTTAGTAAAACTTACAAGCAGTGGTGGTGCTATGCTATGGTTTAAAACTGTGTTGGGATGCAGATAGGAGGTTATTGTTTAGCAGATAGTCAAGTAGTTGAGTGTGGATGTATTTTTCAAGGATTTTAGCAATATGGGGAGAATAACATCTGGACGGTAGTATGTGAATTCTGCAGAGGTGCCGCCTTTGTGCAAAGGGATGATATAACAGACTTTCTACAGTTTTGGGATATAATGTTCAGTAAAGAACTGATTAATTAGGATATATATGGGGTAGGAGATGGTATCCGATACTGTTTTAACAAATTCATTGGGGAGCTGGTCAACAGCAAGGGATGAGGGCTTTAGTTTGGATAGGGATTTCGTTATGTTGTTGGTCTGAATTGGATTTATTGAGAAAGATTCAAGGTTTTCTATTGTCTGTGTAGGTATGGAGAGAGGGGTAGTACTATCATTTTTTTTTACAAGGGATAGGATACAATTGATAAGGTGAGAGTTAAATTGTGATGCAATACTAACAGCAGAGTTGGTTGTTGTTGGAGCTGGGGTTGTGGTCTGAACTGGTTTTAGCAAGTAGTTAATGGCTATCCAAAATTTCTGGGGTTTATTTTGGTGCTTTTGTTGTATTGTTGTGTAGTAAGTTTTTTTGTCATGTTTAATTTGTCTTTGTAGTGAGGTTACATGGTGGTGCAGCGGTAGCGCTGTCGCCTCACAGCAAGAGGTTCTCCCAATCGATTCTCAGCTGGAGCGCCTTCTGTGTGTTGTCTGCATGTCCTCCCCATGGTCGAGTGGCGTTCTAAAGACATGCGTGAATGGACATGCCTTCATTGAAGGTTAGGTGTCAAGCTGGCACCTCGGCATAGTGAAAATCTACTGCCAATCATTAGCGGACTAGAGTTCCGCTGTGGCGACCCCTAACTGGGAAAAGCCGAAGGAACAACAATGCATTTGATGATATTTGAGAAGTGATGATTTGTTTTTGGTCTCTTGGTAGTGGAACTAGGCGTTGGCTCTTAGTTTAGAAGCTTCTAGATGTCATTAGTGAGCCATGGTATATGTTCAGATTTTGGTGCAGATTTTTCTTAGAGGGGCTAGGCTATTTAGGATATTGATGAATTTATCACTGCAATATTGCACAGCTGAGTCTAGGTGGGGGTGTTTTAGGGGGGTCAGTCACAGTTTTGCAGAAGGGTTTTAAAAACATCAGATGAAAAGGTTTTTTTGCTAAGTATGTATTTATAGACAATCTTTTTGGGAGACCAATTACGCTGCCTAAGTACGTAAGTGGTTAGGTGATAGCTTAGGCTGCCAAGGAGACAGCCAGATTGAAAGCAGAAGGTGGGTTTATTAGTGACAATCCAATCGAGTATTGATTGTTTTTTACTGTGCTTATCCACCCTAGTGGGGGCCTGAATTATTTGACAAACCGTGAAGGTTAATAAAAGTGGAGGGATTGTTGGAGGAGGAGGTTGACCAGTCAAGGTTGAAATCCCCCATTATTATGATTTCCTGACTGTATGTTGAAGCACACCAGCAAGGGAGGTCTTCAGTGGTGACTGGGTTGTTACCTGGGGGAATGGAGTAGCCTTTCTCCCTCATTTTTAAGTTCAGGAAAGAAAACAGGGAGATGGATAGTTTGGCTTAAAGTAAAATTGGATACCACTTTAGGCATAAAAAGATAATTAGTTCTCAAGGAATCCTGTCCTTGTGGAAAATGAAATATGGTTGGACTCACCGTAAAACTTGCAACTCCGATACCCTTCTTGCGGTGGTCAAATTTATTTATTTTTATTTATTTATTTTACATTTGTTAACTGGGAAAATCCAGATGGACCAGGTCCATTTTCAGTGGAGGCCTGGGGAGTAAAGCTCCACAATTAAGAAGACATTTATACAATTAGCAATATACATACATTTATACAATTAGAGATATACATACAAAACAGGTAATAGTGCAAAATGTATTTACAAGTAGAGTTACTCTTTACTTTGTTAACTATAGTTAAACTTGCAGTGCAGGACTAAGATAGAGTTTTGAGAAATATTTACAAGGGTTCAGTGAAAGGGTTTGGGCAGATATATTTAGAGTTTTTTTTCCAGTAGTTACCAGGTTTTGCAGGACAAAAGTTAGTTTAAGATAGTTTTACAAAGGTAGTAAGTACTGATTACAGTTTTAGTATGTATAGAAGGGAGCAGAAAGAACAATATGATATATGATAAGAGTCAGTATTTCAATGTGCATATAGTGTGATGTTTAGACTGGAGTAGATTGATAGAAGATAGAAGGTATAGGGATTGTCATGTGATACATGGGCAAATCCAAGTTGTCCTCAGATGAGATTTGAGTGATTTAATGAAGTTTGTATTTGTTGTTGTGGAGGTTATATTGGTGGGGAGATTGTTCCATTTTTTAGCAATGATGTGGGAATAAAGGGCTTTTCCTGCAGTGTTGTTAGCAGTTGTAACACTGAGGAGGGGTTTATTGGAAGAGCGTACAGGGCGACTGGAAGAGTGGGAGGTTATTAGATGACTGAGAACTGGAGTTTTGTCTGGGTGGTTTCTGATGTTAAAGATGTAGGTGAGTTGTTGGTAAGATAGTAAGTTGGGAAATTCAAGCCATTGAATTTCTTTTAGTACTTGGCAGTGATGAATTCTAAAGGGGGGATTGTTGGCAAATTTAGCTGTTTTGTTATAGCATGCTTCTAAGTTATCCAGATCTGATTTTTTAGTGTGGGTTAGGATAGGTGCTGCATAAGTGAGTGTTGACAGGAGGTGTGTTTGAGCTAGTGATATATGCTTTTTTCTGTGAGAGTTTTTGTGCCTGTATAGGGTTCCCTTTTTCTTATGAACCTTTTGAATAGTTTGTGCTATGTGAAGATCAAATGCTAGGTTGTTGTCTATTTCAACTCCTAGGAGTTTTGTGTGAGTGGATGAAGAGATGATAGTGCCATTCCTAGATGATATAGAGAAAGTGGAAAGGGAGGATTTAGTTTTATTAGGTGTGAACAGCAGAAATTTGGTTTTGTTAGGATTAAGTACAAGTTGGATGGTGGTGGTCCAATTTTCAATAGCAGAGAAAGATTCCTGGGCTAGCTGTTGGAGGGTATTGACAGATGGGGCTGCACAGATGAGAGTGGAATCATCTGCATACTGAATTAGAGAGGCTTGCTTAGAGGAGGTATATAGATTGTTTGTAAAAATCGTGAAAAGTAGTGGGCCAAGTATAGAGCCTTGAGGTACCCCTATTGAGTTGGGGAGAGGAGGGGATAGCTCATTATTCCATTGTACAGATTGTTGTCTGTTTGATAGGTAGCTATTGAGATGGTAGAGGAAGTAAAGGCTAGAGAATGAAGGCTGTCCAGTAATTTAGGGTGTGAGACCATGTCAAATGCTTTAGAGAGGTCTAAGAAGGTAGCAGATACCTAGTTGTTGTTGTTTCTATGTTGATTAACCAGGTTGGGGAAAGAGAGAAGAGCAGAAGTTGTACTATGGTGAGGGTGGAAACCATGTTGGGTGGATGAGAAGTTTGTTAGTATCTAGGAATTGCATAACTTGTGAGTGTATGCATTTCTCTAGGAGCTTAGATAATGGAGAAAGAAAATCTATTGGCCTGTAGTTGGAAAAATCATAAGATTTGCCTCCTTTGTGAAGAGGTATAATGTAGGATATTTTCCATAGTTGTGGTACATAGGCTTCCTGAATGGACCTGTTTATCAGGACTGATACTGGATAAGCAAGAGAATCAGCTGCCATTCTTAGGAAGTTAGTGGGTATACTGTCTGCAGCTAGTGTGGTAGGTTTTAGTTTGTGAAGCAGGCTTCTAATTTTTGACGTAGGGACTGGAGAGAGGGAGAAGGATGGTTGGTTGGTAGTATTATCAGGAGTGTTTCTAGTGGTTGTATTAGATAAGGTATTGGTGTTTGTTAGCTGGTTGGATAGAGTTTGTATTGAGTTTATGAAGTGACAGTTAAGGTGGGAGGCAATATCTTTGCTGTTAGTATATGGGGAGGGGGAGGTGGGGGTGGGGGTAGTAATTGTTCCAGGTTTTAGCAATGAGTTGACAGAATGCCAAAACTTTTGGGGGTTGTTTGCGTGTTTGTTTTGGAGGCCTAGGAAGTAGTTTTGTTTGTTCTGTTTGGTTTGTACTTTGGCTAGGTTCCTAAGTTGTTTGTACTTTTGTTTGGTTTGTTCAGAGTTGTCTTGTTTCCATTGTTTCCAGGTCTTGTCTCTGGTTTTAAGAAGGGCTCTGGTGTCCTGAATTAACCATGGTGCATAGTTTACTTCTATTTCTTAAAGGTGCTATGGAATTTAGAACGGAGATAAATGTATTATTAAAGTATTCTACTGCCTGATCTAGGTGTAGGGTTTTTTAGAGGGAGCCAGTTACATTGGTGGAGAATGTTGTTTAGTACATCTGGGGTGAAGTTACGATCAGCCCTGATGTTTTTATAGGTTATGGGTTTGAGGATTTTGGTTCATTTCCTGAGGAGGAAAGTAGGGAGATGGTCACTGAGTATGTCAGGTAGGGACCCTACCTGAGAGTGATGTTTGTGGGTATTTACTAGTGTCCAGTCAATAATGTTTTTTTTGGGGGGGGTTATCTATTCTGGTGGGGTCTTGAATCAGTTGTGTGAGGTTGTAGAGGTTAAAACTCTTGGTAGGGATTTTGGAGGTGAAGGTTTGCCAGTTGGTATTGAGGTCACCTAGTAAAATTGTTTCCTGAGGGCAATTTTGATACAACCATTGAAGGATTTCTTCTATGGCTAGGGAGTTATTTCCAGGAGGAATGTAGCAACAAAGGATGTTAACTTTTTTCTTACTGGTTATTGATAGACTAGAGTCTATGGTTTCAGCATTTTGAAATGATGGTAGAGGGGTATGAAGTGGTTGGAGGCTTATTTCATTTTTAACTAGAATTGTGACTCCACCACCCTTCCTATTTGATCTATCTACCTTAGGATGTTGTAACCTGGTGGTAGAATCTCATCACTAGTAATATGTGGTTTCAGCCATGTTTCGGTAATGGTTATGATGTCAGGGGAGAAGTGAGAAATAAAAACATGTAGGTCTACTTGTTTATTTGAAATGCTTCTTATGTTGATATTAATTATTAGGAGATACGATTGAGCTCTATTTGGAAGGTTAGTAAAGGAGGGTCCTGGGTTTGGGTGTATGTCACCAGCTATGAGGAGTCTTTTACTGAGTTTAAATATGTGTTTGATAACATAGTTTAGGTTTAGTAGTGATATGTATACTGCTTTCCTATTGATAGTAGTAGGTAGATGGGTGTTGTGTGTGTGGCATAATATTTGTGGAAAATAATGTTGGACAGACTGTAAAGCATATATGGGAGGTGATGTGTCTTTCGGTATGTGTACTATGGAATGAGGTGGTATCTAAGGGTAGGTTAGTTTGTATGGCTGTTGTATAGGAAAGGGATGTCAGGGCTAGTAGGAGTAAGGGTAGTAAGACTTGTATTATATTTGTTTGGAAGCTTTTAGCAGTGTTATTTGATAATAGGATGGAGGTAGGGATGAGTACGTGCAGGTATGGGTGTGATGTTAGAGTAGACAGAGCTTTGAATTAGCTCTAGCTGGTGACTGGAGTAGGAAGAAAGTCAGGTGAGTAAGGTGAGGTATACGTTTAGGTGCAGTGGGGTATGTGGGGATTTGGGGGTAGGGTAGGGGAGCAGAGTGAGCCCAAAGGGCTAACGGAGTGGGTACAGACCCCCCCAGCAGAGGTGAGTGCCAAAAAAAGCATCAGTGAATGTAGGTGAGGGCTGAACACTGAAATAATATCACTAAAGCTAAAAGCCATTCATGATACTTTGCTGCGAATGGAGAAGCCGTTTTCCCACCTAATAACAAGACTAGGCAGCTGGCAATGTACACCCTGTAAGCCCTGGTATGACCTTGCAGCAGTTAATATTTCCAAATTTAAAAGCCATTCCTGATACCTTAGTGCAGACTGTAAAAGCCGTTTTTTACTGCTTAATAACATCACTAGGCAGCTAGCAATGTAAATCCTGTAAGACCTGTTGTGTTTTTACTGAAATTAATATTACCAGAACTAAAAGCCGTTTCTTATGCCTTACCGCGGATAGAGAAGCCGTTTCTCCGACTAAAGGCAGCACTAGGCAACTAGCAGAGTAAAAACTATATGCCCATTATTTCCTTACAGAAGGCAATAGTTTCATAGCCAACAGGCTTTCCTGGTTACCTTACTGTGGCTGAATGAGCCGCATCTCCCACCTAATAACAACACTAGGCAACTAGCAAAGGAAACCCTGCAAGCCCTATTGTATCTTCCCTTTAGTTTATATTGTTAATGCTAAAAAAATGTTCCTAATGCCTTGTTGCAGACAAGAAGTTGGAGCAGCTAGGTGCCAGTTACCCCTGCTCTAGGGTCAGACTAGGTAATTAGTAAGGTAACCCCTTTGAGCGATAACAGTAGGTTTCTCAGTTCTATGGATAAAAGCCATTCATAGACCTTTCATACTACTTAGGATATTAGCGTATCTGTGAAACAGCCAAAATCTGTCCTCTCATTCAACAAACAACCAATTCTATCCACTTTATAATACAAAAACTATGCAGCTAACATATATTCCCTTTTCTAAAAGTGGCAGACAGTTTGCAGACAAACCATGAGCGGAGCAGTTACAGAATAACACATGCAGTCATAAAAATACAGACAGTGTAACAGAGTGCATATTACATATGTAGGGACACTTTCCATGCTTAAAAGATCAAGTAATCAGTTAAAGAGCTCCTTACCAGTGTGCACACAACACGTTGGGTGTGGAGTCTTTCCTAGGTGATGTATGGCCATAGGGAAGAATGCCTCAGGCTAAAACCTGTATTTGTAATACAGGTAGGAGGGAGGGGGAAGGGATCTAGGCTAGGATTGGATGATGGTACACAGGAAGAGGGGACTTGTGGATGGGACAGGGGGAGTGACCTGGGAAGTTTGGAAAGGTGTGCCCCCCCCCCCAGCAGAGTTGAGCACCAAAAAAGTATCAGTGAGTGTAGATGAGGGCTGAACAATGATACCGGTGCTAAGACTGCTAGAGTCTGTAGCTAAATTAAGTAAATATGTTGTAAAAGATGATTACAGAAGATAGATGTGAAATAAAGGGTTGCTAGACCTGGATCAATCATAAAATCAATCATAAGATCAATCATAAAATCAACCAAATCAATCACAAAACTGTTTTCCAGGTTAAGAACCTCAAGTCAGCCAGGTTAACTAGTTCAAATGGAGCAAGTGTTAGCTTATCTAACACAAAATTAACATACCAAGGAGGTCCACTGGTTTGCTTGGAGGCCTCTTATGCAAAACCCTTTACAAAAATATTCTGACATGAGACTGTATTGAAAGAGGAGGATCCATGGACAGACATGGCGAAATGGCCAATAAATTTTGATGGTGGAGTAAGAAAAACATAGGATAATAACTCACAATTATTATAAAAACAGTAAACAACTAGCCCTGAATGGGTGCTGGTTATGTTGTTGACACCAACTAGAAAACCTTTTCCATGTGGTAATATATGATTTTCTATTAACAGGTTTTCTTGTCTCCATCAGTACCTGCTGATCGTCCTCAGTAAACAAGTGCTTAAAAGGAATTAAGACCTTATCATCCAGGCAGTCAACTTAACTTGAGGGGATCAGGGTATATCAAACACCCCTGATCTATTGTGAGTTTATCCAGTCTGTCAGAAAGCTTGTGGTAATTGTCGCTGGCCATTTCCAAACATGGGAAGAACCCCTTTTGCCTGTGCAAGAAAGGAATCACCACAATGATATTGGGGGAGTTCCTTCTGAATCTTCAGAAGTGCCCTGGATATGAGTGGAAAGGATGAAAAAGCATACCGGAACATTCCTGTATGAGGAAAGGAAAAGACATCTGTCTTCCAGGCCTTCTTATATGGCATCCTGGAGCAGAATCTTTTCAGCTGATTTTTCATTTGAGAGGCAAGTAGGTCTACTTGAGGAAATTCTCACAGATGGATCAGATCTTGGAAGACCCCCCCTGATCTAGTTTCCATTTGTGAGGGTCTGCCCTTGTCTTGCTCAGCTTGTCTGCCACACAGTTTGCTCTGATCGACTGTAGGATGCCTGTAGAGTAAGACTGTGCTGTGAAGCTGTATGCCAAGCTAACATGGCTGTTCTGCAAAAGAGATATGACCTGGTTTCCCCCTTGCTTGTTGATGTACCACATGACTGTGGTATTGTCTGTAACAACTTGAAGCAGTCCTGGGGATGAAAGATTATTCAGAAGGTTGTGTGCCTTGATCAAAGCAAGCATCTGCTTTATATTATGTGCTTGCATCTGGCCTTGGTGTCCCCCACACCTTGCACTTTTATCCCTCCTGAACTGCTCCCCAAGCAAAGTCCAAGGCATTTGTGGTGACTGACTGCTTTGAAACACAGAGTGAGAAGGGGAAACCTGGATTTAAGGATACTTACTGTCTTCACCAAATGATTTTCCTTCTGACAAACCCTAGTACTGGGATTTGAAAGCACAAAGGATGTTGCTGCTGGAATCAGAGAGACTTCAGATATCATTTGGAGTCTTGCCAGGGGTATCATGAGAATCACAAATGCCACGACACCCAAAATCCTGTGCTATTCTCTCATAGTGAATGAAGTCTTAGAAGAAAGCCTTAGAACTAGATCTATACACACACGGTACCTTAAACAGTAATTCTGACTTGGACTGTCCTCAGTTCTGGGGGGGGTCTTTAATTCTTTCTGGAACCCCCTTGCCATTTTTTTTATAAGTCTGTTTACCTCCATTTGGTTGAGACTACTTATTTTGTTTTTTTTTTTTACTAAATTTGGGTGAGAGGTTAAAGATTCCCTTTGAAAATTTGGAAAAGGAGGGCTGAAAAATCTTAAGAGCTACCCTGCGTCAACTTACCCCCTCATCACACTTTTTGATCCCATCTGCAGCAGAGGAGCCAAAAACTAAATTTCTTCCAACAGAGAATTTAAAATCTAATTTTATTATCATCTGGGAGGTTCTGAGAATTCAGCCAGACAAGCCACCTCAATACAGTAAAAGTGACTAAAGGCACAGCATTCTGACAAAATAGGGAAACCTTCCCTGCTCCCTCTCGCAAAAACAAGACTGTGTCTCCCTTACCCACTGAGGTAAACTCAGTGGTCACATAGAGCACACACATAGAGCACAGCTAACACCCTGTCCATAGTGGTTGTAGGTGCTACACCAGAGGACCCCAGGTAAAAGTTAAGTGGTCTGAGGTACACCTAACTGTCACAGCAGTTTTGCCCACCTACAACTTAAGCAAACCTAGACTGCTAAGGTGGCAAAGCTGTTTTATTAACTTTTCCTTTTTATGGCTCGAAGAAGGACCAACCATGGGGTTGACAGCTTGTTCCATGAAAACAGTACCTCTTGCCTATGGAATACAAGCAGCAAAGGCCAGTAAAAATTAAAAGTAACTTTTTGCACAGAAAAATACAGTAAAAAGCACTTTAAAACACATTGCCAGCCCCGAAAAGTAAAATAAACACAATTTCTCCACAGAAAAAAATGTATTGTTTAAATACTTGAAACAACTTTTAAACGAACAGGAAAAAAAGTGCTCCCTTTTAAAAATACAATACAGTCTCATGACAGACTGTTAAAACAAACATCTAGCTTTAAAAATAACTTTGCCTGAAGAGATTTTTTTAAAAAACAGAAGTCCCCCCCCTCGCAAAGGGAACTTATCTGCCCAGCAAAGGAACACTACAAGCTGACCATCAATCCTCAAAAGCATGAGAGGAGCGTACTCTTCAGCAGCAGGAAAGCTCTGAAGGATTTGATGCCCAAATCTTTTTATCATCTTTGCTCAAGCTAACAGTTTCCCATGGAAGGTACCATGAAGCTGGTTGCCGTTATATCCTTGCAGGTTTTAACTCATATAAGCTCAGGCTACTGCATCAATGATTAATATGAAGAACATCTAGTTCATTTCCAATCCTGATTGTTCAGTATACAGTAGTTAAAAATGTGTTTTTATAAAATGAGGGTTACTTGTCTGCATATGCAAAATAATAATACAAGAGAACAGCAAAGCGCAAATGCTCTATCATTTGATTGTCATATTCCTGTAGTAAATCGGAAAGCGTTCTAGTTAATTTATCTAATTTCCAAAAAACATCCCCACAAGATCCAAGAAGTCTTAATTCTTCTTTATTCGTATCTCGTCAGACCTATTTTTGAATATAACGCACCTTTTGGCATGCTTTTATCTAAACATATCACTCAGCTTGACAGACCTCAGAGATTCAAAACTAAACAGATCAGTGATCTCAAAATAATGTTAGTTATCAGGGTACAGTAGCACCGCTCTCTCCATACTTGATCTCCTAAACACTCGTCCATGTAAAACGTCTGTTACATATCAGGCAGAGTAGCACTGCTGTCATCTTCAGCCGAATGGGCAGCGTCAAATTCTCTCCTGGTCTAGCTTGTCTTTCCCTCCTTGAGGCTTGTAATGGTCTGCAGACCGATTGTGTAGTACTTATCTATAAACCTATGCTGATGTAGGGGAAGCCTTACTAATGAATCACCTCATTTCTGCAGCATAGCATAAGGTGACAGAAAAATGTCTAGTTCCACTTGTGACGCTGGATACTGCACACCTCTTCTTTGCAAAGATATGTAAATATTTACTAAGAATAACATCACAACACAAATCCCCAGAGCATGCATATATTTACTTAGGTTCTCATTTTTCAATAACTGCTTTATCCCATTTAGTACTGTGAAGAATGGATGCATATTCCAGAAAGGAACAGGAACAAGGCAGAGAACTGTTCATGATCGAGGCATCATTGCAACACTGATTACATAAATCAGCACAGTTTATGTTTACAGCTAAAAGTAAAAATGTGTGACTTTTCAAAGGGATTCAGAGATAAATTACAGGCCCATCTCCTCAGCCCAATATAAATTTTTAAGGTCAAAGCTACTATCTCTGTCTCTAGATGGGTAGTACTCAGACAATATTTATCCTCACAGACTTTTCATAGCCTCTTCCAAGTTAACATAACCTTTCTATGCACCTGCCGTAACTAGCATTAAAATGTATGCATTTGGCATGTATCCTGATTTAGAAACATCAGTACCTTCACTACATATTTCCTAGTACATGTGCAAAGGGGAATCCATAATGGGAATGTTCTCTTTTATATTTCTAGAAATGCCATTGCAGGTCAAAAGGATAGGATAATATAAATATCTACTAAAGCAATGCCAATGTCTGCAATAAGGTAGCCAGCTCAAATAAGATACAAGAACAACTAAATGAAAACATATTACTAATACTGGCAACCATACCTTTCAGTCTCTTACCTCCAAAATCAGGGATGCTTTTTAAAATAGTAGTACTATTCCCTTGACAAAATAACAGAACAGCAGAATGCAAATTAACATGCATATCTGAAATAAAAGAAGTGCACAGCTGTAATGATTGTCATTATTTATTAACTGTAATCCAGCATAATTTTCTCCCCAAATGACAAGTTTTAGGAGGGACAATACCTCAATACCTCTCAACTGTACAGATGTTTGCCTCATATTTTTGGTCTGTTCCTAATAAAATCTGCTTTTCTGACAAATCCCTGGAATGATCTAAGGATTAAAGTCACTAAATAATGGCAAGCAATTGAGTTTCAGACTTCATATCCTTCAGAAAATGCATGTTAATACAAATCCTGTTATTCTATCAACTTTCTAAGTTTCTAAGAGCAATATTTAAAATGTGTCCCAATTTTTGGACCTTTGTCTCCCCCGTTATTACAGGCTTTGTCCAGCTTTTTTGCACTAAGAGGTTGAGTGGTATGGGAGGGACTGGGCATGACTATGAGCCACACTCAAAGCCAGTTGAAATGTATGCTGACCACCAGCAGTGTCAGAAAAAGTCAATGGAATCCTCAGGCCTTCCTGCTGCCAACATGATCAATAAATCTTGTAGAAACTCATTGCTTTGTCTATGAATGAAAAGCAAAGCATACTACAAATGCATAATGGTAAAAATGTAAAACAGAGATGATGTACTTGTTATGATCGTTAACAGCCAGAACAAATACTTCTGACCAATGGGACGGACGTGAGGGATAAGAACAGAAATACCCTATTAAGGGTGAGGGGAGTGTGTGGAAATGGTACCTACCCTACACGTGTAACACTGGTTAAATAAGGTAATCAGGAGTATTGCATACCTGCAGTGGTTTTGGCATGGAATAATAAGTCAATGTCATTGGCTCAACAAGTAGCATACTCACCTTTAATGTTGGAAGATCCAAAAGTTGGGGTTTCTGCTCCCACATCAGGTTTTTGGATTAATGTTTCCAATACTGACAATGCAATGCAGCATAAAGGGATGTGCTGTCCTTCTGATGAGATATTAAACAGAAGTCCCATTTGCCTTAGCTGGTGGTAGCTCAGATGGATGTAAAAGATCTCATGGCACTTAACAAAAATAAGAGTATGGAAAGCTCTGTGGTGCCCTGGGAATAATAACCCTATTGGTATGGATACCAGCTCAGGTCTCCCTGAAGAGATAGCAACAAAGAGAAAAAAATGTAAATAAATATGATATGGAATGGAACCACAGCATAATATACTAAGCAGTATATCAGATACCTCTCATCTGGTCCTGATGTTGCCTCATATTTTATCCTGTCCTTGTAAAAGTTTGATTTTCTGGTAAGTCACTGAGGATTATAGTCAGTCAATAATGACAGACACTCCAAACTTCTTGCTGTTTGGAAAATGCAGATTGATGAAAAACCTGTTAATCTATTAACTTTAAAAACAACCAGACAGAGCAAGGTTGTATGCAGCAACTCAACAGCAATCAAGTTAAAAAAACCCAATGAACCAATCCGGAGCGCCAAAACACGAAATGAACACCAAATCAAAACAGCAATGCTTTCAGGTTGGCATCCTTTCTCATAGCATATTTAAAATGTGTGCCTTATTTTGGGCCTTTGTCCCACCATTATTTTTGGCTATGCCCAGAATTATTGAGCAAAGAAGTTGAGAGGTATGTCTAAAGGGAATACATGAAGTGGTAGTATTCAACTAAAATCACCTTATGAAAGGAGACAGTGGGGTGAAACGGTGACAAGTTTCAATTGCTCGTATGACAGCAATTCTGGAAACTAGTATCAAAAAGCAACAAAAGAGAGCATCTGGTCTCTCTTGGCAGCATAACAAAGAAAAACAAAGAACAGTGGTCAAGTTAACTCCTTTCCTCTAGCTAGCACTTTTACATGAATCATACTACAAGCAACTCATCTCACCAGCAGAATGCCATGTTCCCATATTTTAACGCTAACACTTTATTCAGTATCTATAGTGAATTATAGTGAAAACAGGGTTTTTTTTTTTTATTATTTTATTTTAACCAAGACGATATAATAAATGACAGTGCAAGTCAGTGTAGTTTAGGTATGCAATCCGAGAAGAATGTAACCCATGAAATAAAACTGTCAAAAGGAATGAACTAAGGCAGTTTCTATACTAAATAACATGCATTATTTGGTTCACTTTTAACACCAGCTGTTTCTTTTTTTAATGATGAATGAGTTGGCCTACAGACTACTGCTTGATAAATGGGCCCAAGGCATGAGATTATATTATAGGTTTCTTACATTACAGGAGTTAAAAGCAATCAGATCATGAAAAAATGTATAAACCATTGTATCAAGTATCAGCACACTGACATTAAAGTAACAGAAACTCCCAATGGCCAACAGAAATATGATTTTGGAGTGTAATTCAGTGCAGACATTTGAGCTAATGGTATATTTTATTTTGACTGACCTGCCTCAGTCTCTCTCTGGGTTATTTAACCTAAACTACTCCGTTACAACTGTCTATAAAAATTAACCTGAAGATAAATGCTACTCATACTGATTACAGAAACTTCAGTTTGATTCACAATTATTTTCCTTAAAACACATACACATACAGCTGTATGCTGAATTGCAGCAATATAACATAGATTTATACTCGTGTTTAGAATGAATGCTGGAAAAGAAGATGTTGCTAACTAAAATGTAATCTATAAGATGCTGACATCTCAGAGAGATCAAGACTGAATCAGACTGCTTTACAAACTGAAGATCTTTTAACCAAGTAAGCTCAAGATTAGAATCCTACTGACCAGCGAAATGTAAGGGTAATCAAAGAAGACTGTTAGCAAGTGTATCAAAATACACCTCTCTTCACTTTTGCCATTAGTATGGCCAAGTATTAACCGATGCAGGTCTCAAGGCTGATGCAGAATTTGAGTTTGCAATGGACAAACAGCACATTGATGTTCTTCTATGGCTTCAGAATAACTGTGGTATGTTTAAGCAATAATCCATGACTGGGGGCATGGGTAATGCTGGATTTACATATGGTTGATGTGGTTTGATCATGAGAGCGAACTCCGAGCAGTGAAATAAAGCTGTAAGTAAATCCAGCATTACCCATACACAAGAGTAGATTATTGCAGTTATGCAATGCCCTTATTTAAAAAATGAATCATTTACACTTTTAAATAATGACATTGTATGAAAACAATTTGATCTTCCACCCCTTCTGTGGTATAATGCATGTCCAACTGATGTGTTGCGCATGTATAGGGCATGTTTACAAAGTACATCTCTAAATTACAGATCTGATTTCTGTTTTTGTTGATGCTTCTTATGCTGTGAGCTGATCTGAAGCTGCAGGTATCTGTAATTACTCTGTATTCACAAACAGCACAAAAAGTAGCTTGGACAATGGCAAATAGTCACTGTGAATTGCCCAACACACATCTTTGGCAGCCTTTCCATATGTGTAAGCTGTTTCCAAGTACAAGTTTTGACCCACATACTACACTACAACAGTACACATCAGGATTCGTAGTTTTACATGATGTAACTTTTTCTGTTTAATGCTGTTTGTAATGGGAACAACAAACACTACAAAAAAAAATTTCTCCTGAAAGAATAGCAGGCACACAAGTAATTAAGTGATTTTGTTGTCTGCTTAATCATTTGTGCATGCGCTATTCCTTCTGGGATGATGGCAGGTATCTGCTACCAGTTGTACCTCTTCCTTTTAACAGCATCAGCCAGCTAGAACTCTTCCTATACATAATATTGGATTTACACCGCAATGCTAACTGCTTTAGCTAAACAGCAGACACATTTCTGAATATTAACAATGTTTACTTGTATAATTTGGAGTTGACGGTAACTGTGTAGTATATAAAACAAATAAAGTAATTGGTTGAATCATTTTCTCATTGAGCAGTAGGCCAGGTGAATAAGGTGAATGCAGTGCAAATTTTTGAACTGCACTCCTTACCACAGCATACTAGGTCAGCCATCTTTGTCCTAATTCTACTTCCAAAAGCTACAGAGTTAAGATAAACAGAAACACAGTCTCCTTAACTGTAATACAGTGTGTCCTGGCATCTATTGCAGGGACACAGTCTGCTCTTTCACTTCATCACTTAAATGTACTGGAGGATAGTGGCACTTGCGGGTGCACAGCTTGCTCATACTGTGCACCTATTAAATTGTATTGTAGTGTGCCACAGCTCCTGGTCCACTGCCCCTGCTCCTACAGTGGCCATGTGTCATGCCTATATTATACACAGTGGTGCCAGCTCCTTACATGTATGCTTATATGTGGATGAACAGCATTGGCTTGCCTTACTGCTGAATTCTCTGAAGCACAGTGCATCTCACCATCTTCCATCTGCCTCTGAATCTCAATCACCAAAAACAGCTCAGTGTCTTACTTTCAAGAACTCTACAGTGAGCTGCTGCTGTTGCATGCATTCACCTTTCTGTTCTGTCTACAGCTCACGAAGTACACGTGCACCTTTCTGTTCAGTCTATAGCTCGTGGAGTAAATGTGCAATTTTCTGTTGTCTATAGCTCACTGAGTAAACGTGCACCTTTCCGTTCTGCCTATAGCTCACAGAGTAAACATGCACCATTCAGTTCTGTCTACAGCTTATGGAGTAAACATGCACTTTTCTGTTCTGTCTACCGCTCACTGAGTAAATGTTCACGTTTCTGTTCTGTCTACAGCTCACTGAATAACCTTGCACCTTTCTGTTCTGTCCACAGCTCACTGAGTAAACGTTCATGCATTCTATTCTGTTTACAGCTCACTGAATAACCTTGCACCTTTCTGTTCTGTCCACAGCTCACTAAGTAAACAGTCACATTTCTGTTCTGTGTACAGCTCACTGAATAACCGTGCACCTTTCTGTTCTGTCCACAGCTCACTGAGTAAACGTTCATGCATTCTATTCTGTCTACAGCTCACTAAATAACCTTGCACCTTTGTGTTCTGTCCACAGCTCACTGAGTAAACATTCATGCATTCTATTCTGTCTACAGCTCACTGAATAACCTTGCACCTTTCTGTTCTGTCCACAGCTCACTGAGTAAACGTTCATGCATTCTATTCTGTCTACAGCTCACTGATTAACCTTGCACCTTTCTGTTCTGTCCACAGCTCACTGAGTAAATGTTCATGTTTCTGTTTTGTCTACAGCTCACTGAGTAAACGTTCACGTTTCTGTTCTGTCTACAGCTCACTGAGTAAACATTCATATTTCTATTCTGTCTACAGCTCACTGAATAACTTTGCACCTTTCTGTTATGTCCACAGCTCATTGAGTAAACGTTCACGTTTTTGTTCCGTCTACAGCTCACTGAGTAAACGTTCACGTTTTTTTTCTGTTTATAGCTCCCTGAATAACCTTGCACCTCCTTTCTTTTCTGTCCACACGTCACTGAATAAGCATTCACATTTCTGTTCTGTCTAAAGCTCACTGAATAACCTTGTACCTTTCTATTCTGTCCACAGCTCACTGAGTAAATTTTCAGGTTTCTGTTCTGTCCACAGCTCGCGGAGTAAATGTTCATGTTTCTGTTCTGTCCACAGCTCGCGGAGTAAATGTTCATGTTTCTGTTCTATCCACAGCTTGTGGAGTAAAGCATGACAAGTGATTTCCTGCAGACAAGATGCCATCTAAGCTACTGTCTCATGGCAGCATAAAACCATGATAGTCCATGAAACCAGCTATTGCTTTTTAGAAGACAGCTAAAGGTTAAAAATAATCTTTCCTTATATCACCGTATTTCTACCCTATAGAACAATCTCTACAATATCACATACAAATGAGTTACGTCTTTCCGTCTTTGTGTTGCTCTCCTCTTTTATTTATCCTGTTAACTACATACCACGTTATATATGCATATAATCACATATTATATTCTGTAGGAACCTGTCTGTTAACTACATACCACGTTATATATGCATATAATCACATATTATATTCTGTAGGAACCTGTCTGTTAACTACATACCACGTTATATATGCATATAATCACATATTATATTCTGTAGGAACCTGTCTGTTAACTACATACCACGTTATATATGCATATAATCACATATTATATTCTGTAGGAACCTGTCTGTTAACTACATACCACGTTATATATGCATATAATCACATATTATATTCTGTAGGAACCTGTCTGTTAACTACATACCACGTTATATATGCATATAATCACATATTATATTCTGTAGGAACCTGTCTGTTAACTACATACCACGTTATATATGCATATAATCACATATTATATTCTGTAGGAACCTGTCTGTTAACTACATACCACGTTATATATGCATATAATCACATATTATATTCTGTAGGAACCTGTCTGTTAACTACATACCACGTTATATATGCATATAATCACATATTATATTCTGTAGGAACCTGTCTGTTAACTACATACCACGTTATATATGCATATAATCACATATTATATTCTGTAGGAACCTGTCTGTTAACTACATACCACGTTATATATGCATATAATCACATATTATATTCTGTAGGAACCTGTCTGTTAACTACATACCACGTTATATATGCATATAATCACATATTATATTCTGTAGGAACCTGTCTGTTAACTACATACCACGTTATATATGCATATAATCACATATTATATTCTGTAGGAACCTGTCTGTTAACTACATACCATGTTATATATGCATATAATCACATATTATACTCTGTAGGAACCTGTCTGTTAACTACATACCACGTTATATATGCATATAATCACATATTATATTCTGTAGGAACCTGTCTGTTAACTACATACCACGTTATATATGCATATAATCACATATTATATTCTGTAGGAACCTGTCTGTTAACTACATACCATGTTATATATGCATATAATCACATATTATATTCTGTAGGAACCTGTCTGTTAACTACATACCACATTATATATGCATATAATCACATATTATATTCTGTAGGAACCTGTCTGTTAACTACATACCACGTTATATATGCATATAATCACATATTATATTCTGTAGGAACCTGTCTGTTAACTACATACCACGTTATATATGCATATAATCACATATTATATTCTGTAGGAACCTGTCTTGCAGGATATAATAAACATACTGCCCTTTACATTTCAGACTGCAGGCCCAGAAACAGATTACATACCCCCAGGTGTTGGCAGTCCTGTCTTGAGTGTTTCCGAAGTCAAAACTTTGCTGGATCAAACAGTATATAAACTACTGCTATTAAACAGTAGCAGCAGCTTTTCTGGAGCATAAATCTCACACAGCTCTGCACTGTGTGGTACCAAGTCACAGCTGGGAAAGCAGCTCAGGCTGCCATGACCACAAACCTGACAAGTGAAAAGGGAGGAGTCTGTGCACTTACATTCTTATCTTTTGAAACTTGAGCACTGTTTCAAGTGGTAAAAAGAAAGGTGTCAGAGTGTGCTTAAAAGATGGCAAATGATATAGACAAGGTGGTCCATGAATACGATTTAGGACCCTATCCAGAGATTCTGAAAGGAATCTAATTATGAGCGCTCCCATTCTAAGCTAAATGAGTCAACAGTTTATAGGTCAGGTAGGTCACTTTCTGAGGACACAGTGCCCTGTGTGAAGAAAATGAAATGTCATCACTATGACCATCCCATCAGCTCATTCTGGAGCAGAACAAGTTGCATACAGTGCTACAGGGATATCAGCTTTACAGAAAAAATCAAGATGAGATAAAATAATATTTTTTATTCAGTATTTTGACCAAAGTGGTCCCTTAAAATCTTAGAAACATTTTTACACGCAAACATGTAAAGAATAAGAAGAAACTAAAGCTTTTCCAAGACCACGATTTTTGGAGGCGACCTCTGTGCAGGTGACCTTTTCCTTATTACCCTAGGCTGATCATCTCCAGGTTCCCCTAAATCCTTTTACTGACAGATATTTTTCTACCCATTCTCGGTCTCTTTTTGGTAAGATCTCTCATGGCTCCATTACAACCTTCCTTCCAGCTGCCTCCCATGCAGGTTCTTTTAATCTTCCTTAGCCTCATCACCCCTTCTAGAGGACCCCAAGCAATGTGTTAACATCACTCCACCAGTCATTGTATTAGGGTGCATGCATGCCATGTGCCTCCACCCCCTGCAACCCTCTAGCAACTGATGCTTATTTTTTTCTGCAAGTCTCCCAGAATCCCACACAGTATTCTAGGCATGGCCTAAAAAGTAACACTTAAACATGAATGATTTATCAGATGAATGTGCTTGTCTGTTAATTCGGGAAGTGAACTGCTTCAAAGGGAACCAATTTTAGCTGTGAAAAATACAGTGTGAACATGAATATCTGCATATTAATAAAACATGTAGGGTACAAATAAGACTACCTTAAGAAAGTAAGAAACATGTTCAAATCTATACAGCACAAGCAATGTTCTATGTGTAGCATAGCCCATACAAACTAGTGATACATACATACAGACATATATACATACCTATACATATACATGCACACACAAATGCACAATATTAATGGAACTAGTGGCATGTTCATATATATGTATGGGAGTGTGCAATAAACGGGGGTATGCTGTGGGATACAATACATGAGTTTTGTGATGCATGGCTTGAGTTATCAAATCCAAAAGAAAAATACATTTCATTTATCACACACAGACATCTCAGACACATTCAATTTATCATTTTTTACGCTGGATTACTGATTTCCATGTATTTAAAAGGGTGCATCTTTTGTGTGGTTTATTAATTAGGGATTTATACAGATCACACAGATGATTATAAATGGGCCGTCACACAGGAGGTTCTGAGATAAACTACAATATGTTTACCTTATTTATTTAATTTTGTATTATTTCACTAACAACACAGCTTTGTTAAAACTATAGACTGTTGGCAGTTACATATTCAGCTAGTTTAATATCAGAGGAGAATTTTATTTTATGTGAAGTCTGTTTTGTGGTAATTCCATTTTCTGATTGGTTGTGATTCATGTTTTTGTTATTATATTCCAATTTTGGTTCAATTCATTTCTATGGGTTGATTTATATGGGTGTTGTTTTCTTGGGGGTTGAGTGTATACATTTTTTGTGCATGGCATGATTATTTTTTTTCTATACACAAGGTGATTTACAGTGAAAGATGACATACAAGGTTGTGATCAATAATAACCCACAAAACAGAGTAAAACACACTTGGTGCATTCAGAGTGATTATAAATATTTGCTGATGCATACAGAGTTCTGATAAATAAAAACAGCCAAAGTCTATGTCAGATAAACGTGTTTATTACATCCATTAAAGGAATAGCAAATTACAATACTGAGAGACACAACAGAAGTACAGCCAGGATTTGTGGAACTGCACACAAACTTGCAAACATCTACCCCATCACTGTGAAATAGCCAGCAACTTCAATTTTTTTTTTTACCAGACTCTGCTACTGCTCTCCCCTCCCAACATAACTGCTTTCTTTCATTGTATGCATATTAAATACTAACTTAAAGAGGTAGGACATATACTAACATTATTACTACTGGTAGCCCAAAACAGTACTATAATAATCATGTATCATTTTACAGGTTTAGCACCACTAAGCATAGCCTACTGTAAAGGAAGACCAGAGGTGGCATTTACTCCAATTAGTGGGAATTTCACTAGGGCAACTGGTAAATGTTCCTATTCATTGGATGGGGAATCTTTAACTGTGACACCAACACAACATGCAAGGTGGTAACCAGCTTGGTAGAACAAATGGGACAGAGTTATCATAACAATGGAGAGTGGGAAGGTTCAGCTTTGCTAACAATAAATGAATATGAGCCAGTAGATGAGGCAGCCATGTGCTGGAGTGAGATAATGGAAAACAAGTTTCTGAAACTGATGGAACAGCTAAAGGAAAATCCCAGACTGGAAAACTGCCTGCAGTTAATTTCTCACATGAAAGGAGAGTTGAGGAATCAAAGGGAAAAAAGTGTGATAGAATGTCACAAGTGTGGCCGTGTTTCCAGGCAGCAGGACACTAGATCGTTATGCAGAGGCTTTTATATTTTATTTTACATTTATTTTATTTATTTTACATTTGTTGATCGGGCTAGTCCAACTGGATATATGTCCATTTTCAGTAGAGGCCCGGGGAGAAAAGCTCCAAGACAGATCCATTATACCAATATGTATAAGGTTACAAATTCAAAACAGTGTTTGTAAGGTTACAATCAAGTTAACATAGCAGTAGATACAAAACATTTTACAGTATATTGCAAAGCAATATTTACAATAATATAGAACAAGATATTCACATGAGGTAGATTGAACTTTTTCAGGTTTACAATTCCTGAGAATGGTTGCATAAGAGTATTTACAAGATATTGAATAAGATATCCATGTGAGGTAGATCATAACTCTATGCGGGTTTGCTATTCTTGTAAAGTTTGCAGTAAAGAGCATTAAATTATAGTTAGAGTGGAGTTAGGAGAAATTTAGTCACAGAGGTAGTGGGTTAGTCAGGGTTAGTGCAAGGGCATAGCCAGTGTGTTCTAAGGTATATTTTGAGTTTTTGTTTGAAGTGGGGTAGGGAAGGAAGTGAAGTAAGATCACTAGGTAGAAGATTCCAGTATTTCCCAGTTGTGTTTGAGAAAAGAGAGTTACCTGCCATGTTGTTAGACTTACTAATACTAAGTAGAAGTTTGTTAGCAGAGCGTAAGGTATTAAGATTTTTATACGGAGTAATGAGGTTTGAGAGTATAGGAGTGTTGTTAGGCTGGTTGAGGATCTTATGAGCAATGGTAAGTTGGTTAAAATAAAGCTGATTTTGCAGTTCAAGCCATCCTAGTAGTTTTAGATTCTGACAGTGATGAGTTCTAAAGCGATTACCAGTAGCAAATCTGGCAATGTTATTGTAAGATGTAGTTAAAGGAGATTCTTCTTGGATAGGTTGGTGTAAATTGGTGAAGCATAGAGAAGTGTTGAGATTAGATGAGAGTGGCAATAGTAGTTCTGGCTGTTGGAGTGAGAAAATATTTGATCCTGTATAGGGAGCCCATTTTTCTGTTGACTGTTTTTATAGTGTTATTAATTTGGTTATCGGAGTTGAGGTAAATGTCTATAGTAATTCCTAGGAGTTTGGTGGTAGAATCAGGGGATATGAGGGTGCCATTGTTAGAAATAACAGAGAAATCTAAAGGCATGGCTTTAACAGGTAGGAGTAAAGAGAAGGACTTTGTTTTTTTAGGATAAAGGGGAGGCAACGTTTTAAGAACCAAGTCTCTACTACGTTAAATATTTTCTGAGTTAGGGATTGTAGTTCAGATGAAGATTCAGCTGCACAGATTAAAGTTGAATCATCTGCATACTGTATGCAGGTTGTCTGAGGAATAGTTATGTAGAGATCACTGATAAATATTGAGAATAAGAGAGGGCCTAGAATGGAGCCCTGAGGGACATCAAGTGAGACTGGAAGGTGGGATGATAGTTGATTCTCCCAGAGCACAACCTGTTGCCTATTGCTGAGGTAAGAAATAAACCAATGTACAGCCATAGTATCAAGAGAGAATGATTTCAGAATATTTATAAGTAGAGAGTGGTTTACCATATCAAATGCTTTTGAGCAATCAATAAATAGAAAGGAAGAGAGAACATTGTTATTGCGGTTTTTGTTTATGGTATCAGTAAAAGATAAGAGGGCAGTAGTAGTACTGTGGAATGGCCTACAGCCAGGTTGGCTTTCAGCAAGTATGTTATGTTGAATTAAATGGTTTAGAAGCTGATGGTGAATACATTTTTCCATTATTTTTGCTAAGGGGATAGTAGGGCTACAGGTCGATAAATCATTTGAGTTGCCACCTTTGTGTAGGGGGATAATATGTGAGATTTTCCAAATGTCAGGGATGCTTCCCTCGTTAGTAGTTCTATTAATCAGGATGGATATCGGGTAAGCTACTTCTTTAGCTGCTTTTTGCAGGTATTCGACTGGGATCTGGTCAGCAGAAGGAGTACAAGGCTTAAGTTTTAGAATGAGTTTATAGATAAAATTTGTTGAGGTGGGTAGAAATCGGAAGGTAGGAAGAGAGCTGGGAGAAGAGTTAAGAAGACTGGATCTTTCAGGAGCTAGTTGACTGGCTAGAGATTGGATCGCCTCTGTGAAGAAGGAATTGAAAGCATTGGCAGTTTTGATAGGAGTCTCATGTGTTGCACCTGTTGGGGTTGGTGTTCTGGAGTGACCTGGATAAAGGAGTCTATTGATATTTGCCCAGAATCTTTGAGGATTGTTTTGGTTTGTTTGCTGCATTTTACAGTAAAAGATTTTTTTGTCTGAGAGAATTTCTTTTTTTTTGTCATGTTTCTCATATGTCTAAAGATTTGTTGATCTGATGTATTTTTGGTAGTTCACCACCTAGACCAGGCTTTATTTCTGAGGAGGATTTTTTTCTTGGTTTCATTTGTAAGCCAGGGGGACAGGTTTGGACCTAGTTCTGATAGTACATTTAGGTGCATGCTGGTCTAGGATTTAGAAGAACTTAGAGTTGAAGTATTTGACAGCCTGTTCAAGTGGGAGGGTTTTTAATTGAGACCAATCAAAGGCATTGAGATCACTCTGGAAAAGGTGTTGGTTAAATTGCTTGTTGGTCCGTATAGTCCTATATGAAGTTAGGTGAGAGGTATTCAACTTTTGCCTGATTATATAAGTCAAGGAATGGTCACTTACATCATCAGGGAGGATACCAACTGTGTAATTTTGGTGGTAGTTATTAATAAGGATCCAATCCAAAGTGCTCTCTTTTTTTGTTTGGTTTGTTTATTCATGTTGGGGAGGTAATGGTCCGAGAGAAGCCTTGAAGGTTAATATGAGAGGTAGGATGTTCAGTATTGATGTTCTTCCAATCTATATTAAAGTCTCCTAGGATTATACTTTCTTGTAGGAAGGATGTTGAGACCCAGCTAAGAATATCCTCTAGTATACTGATATTGTTTCCCGGAGGTAGATAGATACAGAAGATATATAAGGATTTACTAAGTTAAGCTGTAATTTGACTTCAGCATGGTTGTCTTTTGGTGGGTTATAGGGTATAGAGGTGACTTTGTAGCCCATCTTTAAAAATAAGTGCTACTCCCCCTCCCTTTCTTTTTATACGGTCAAATCTCAGTATGTTATAACCTGGTGGGATAATTTCATCATCATGTGTTTTAGGTTTTAGCCAAGTCTCTGTCAAACATAGAATATCAAAAGAGTGTACATCAAGGAGAGCATAAAGATGGGGAACTTTGTTATTTACACTTTGGATATTGAGATGTGCAACAAGGAGAGAGTTGGGGTGTTTGTTGGGGATGAGGGGAATAGAGGGATTGTTGGTGAGATGTCCAGTGGATAGGACATTATGTGGGCCAGGATTAGGATGTGGGCAAGTCTGTGGTATTTAACTAGTATGTATCTAGGTGTGGATGTATTAGTGATATTATTATGGGTGAATGTGAAAGTATGTAGGACTGTGTTTTCTTGGATGGTTAAATTGAGAAATATTTGGGTTATCAGATATGCTGAGGTTAGTACAGATATGAGTGTGGCACAGAATAATAGTTTAGTTAGGGTTGAGGTAGTTTTGGTAGACATGATGGTAGAATTGGTGAGGAAATATTAGGTAGTTAGCAAAGGTGTAGGATAGGAGGAGAGGTAAAGTTTGAGTTAAGATTGTAATTAATTAGGGTAAGAGAAAGGTTAAGCAAAGAGTAGGTGTGGCTCAATTATCTAGGATGGTGGTACCATCTGATTGCGGTTTTAGAAGTATAAGTTTAGGGCTACTGGGGTGGGTGGAATTTGGGGGTAGGGGAGCGGAGTGAGCCCACAGGGCGAACGAAGTGGGTAGAGAAGACAAGGAAGAAGCCTTCCTTCTATATCATTTGTTTCTTTAAGAAATAATGGAAATATAGATAATATAACACGCCTTATTGTGATTAAGGTCTCAAGAAGCATCAAATAGGTTCAAAGGTATATGCTAAGCTAACAACCAAAAGGGCCTTTATAAGCTTAGCCATGCAACCCAACACAACTGCATCCCCTTGTAACCTGTGCATCTTAATGGGTTGGGGAGGTACGTTTGTTAGGAAGTTGCTAAAAAGTTATGCAGGGGGGTATATGTTAGTTATGGAATGTTTACTGTTGGCCTTTGTCAATAAGAAACATGGGGGCCAGCCCATGGATGAATTTATGATTACCCATCCACTATTAGTTAGGGAATGTTTACAATCAACCTCTGTCTATAAGGGACATGGGGCCAGCCCGGGAAGGAATTTGTGAATTTTCATCCAATGATCAAGGTTATATTTGAAAAGGATTAGGGATGGACTTTGCTTCACATGGAAAGAGAGCCTATTCTAGACCATGTGGATTCTTTAAGTCACATACCTGTCACACCAGCACATTCTATTTGTGTTGCAAGCAAAATTCAAATCCCTGGATCAAATGTTTCTGGTGCTGCTCATTTTGTAGAAGTGCAAAGGTTCCCATCACTGCTGGATCTCGGCATGCTTTATATGCCAAGTACAGATTGTCTCTCAACAACCTGTAGGAGACAGAGTATAGAGACAGGGTTCTAAGGCAATTGGTATAGCACACTGTATTAATCTATTTGTTGAGAAACTCTGTGGGAGCTCCAGTTGTTGTATATGCCTAGTGAGGAACATGCTGCAGGGAGCACTGTACTCAATGATGGATCTGATAAGGGTTGAGTAAAGTGTTATTATAATGTCCTTAGACCTGGATGCCATACCCTAACTTATAAGTTGGGCAACATAAAATAATTTTCTTACTACCTTGGCTACATGTTGGGCAAAGGCTAGATTACGGTCTACATATGTTCCCAGATCTCTAACTACCAGGTCAACTTTTGGGGGTATCTTATCAATGGAATAATTTGCCTGTGTAGACGTTTTCCCAAAAGGTACTGTAATGCACTTCTTTACACTGAATTTTAATCCATAGCTTTGGCAGCAGTCATTTGTCTGTATTAGATCCTCTTGCAGGATGTTAGTGTTAAGGGGGAATTTATGATGGCTCCCAGACTCTGGAATAGATTGCTGATACATGTCAAGCAGAGCACCTCTTTGGCCCTCTTCAAAAGGAACCTTGACGATTGGATGGGAGATAGGAAATTCACCCCGGGGATCACGTCAGTCGCCCTGCTAGACAGGGGTCCAGGGAAGTAAATATTGTGGGAAGAAATAGCCAGGGAATTGTTATGGCTAGGCTTGTATAGGCCCTAGGGCCGATAGCCTAGTACCAGCTTATGAACCACTTTGCAGTCATCTGCAAGCTTGTGAGCCAGAGGCTCTTGAATTAGCCATGACCTCCGAGAATTAGATGCCAAACAGGAGTGGGACTAGCACAGAGCCCTGCATCTTGGTAGGGGTGGTCTCACCAGTCCTGACTTCTTGAGTCATATCAGTGAGCCAGCTGGCAATCCAGCAAGTTATGTAGAGATTTATGCCAAGTTTAGTGAATTTGTCCACAATACCTGTGTGGGGTATTGTGTTGAATGCCTTAGTCAGGTTTAGGTATGTAATGTTTTCCATTCATCTATTGCCTTGGTTACCTCCTCAAAGAAGTCTACCAGGTTAAGTAGGCATGACCTTCCTTTGATAAAACAAAAATGGGATGGGTCCAGAATCTGTAGGTTGCTAAAATCTTTGTTGATCGTTTCCATGATAATTTGTTCCATGGTTTTGAATATTAGACTAATCAGACTAATGGGTCTGTAGTTTCTGGGGCTGGTTGATGGCTTACCCTTATGAGGTGGGATAACTGTTGCTGTCCTAGATTTGCTTGGTATGTAGCCTGTTTTGAAGTTGTAGTTGAAAAGTGACTCAGTCTATCCTGATAGGTTATGTTTCAGGCTATTTAGCAGGCAACCTGGGATACTGTTGGCCCCACTGCAGCTATGTTTGTAGCCAATGAGTGAGTGCCGCTAGGACCTGCTCCCTGCTGATTGTTGGGGGGGTATGCTGTTAGGATTTCATAAGGAGTTGCAGGGAGGGACTGGGGGGTAAAGCTTGTGCTGAATTTGTTGGTCAGTAGATTCGCTACATCACTAATGGTAAAGATGGTACCATTTGCTACTAGTTCTGCAGACTGTTGGATGTTACTTTTGAGGTTTCAGACATAGATGCAAAAGGCCTTGTGGTTGTCTTTAGCACCTAGAAGCTCTCTTGACCTCATAACTGACCTTACTGGATGTAATTCGTCTTCTTAGTTTCTTTATCATCATCTTTCTACTATTCCCGTTAGGGGTCGCCACAGCGGATCATCTGTTTCCATTTCTTCCTGTCCTCTGCATCTTGCTCTGCCACATCAACCATCTGCATGTCCTCTCTCACCACATCCATAAACCTTATCTTAGGCCTTCCTCTTTTCCTGTTACCTGGTAGCTTCATCCTTGGCATCCTTTTCACAATATACTCAGCATCCCTCCTCAGCACATGTCCAAACCAATGCAATCTTGCCTCTCTGGCTTTGTCTCCAAACCTTCCAACCTGGGCTGACCCTCTAATATACTTATTCCTAATCCTGTCCACCCTCATCACACCCAGTACAAATCTTAACATCTTTAACTCTGCCACATCTAGCTCGAACTCCTACCTTTTTGTCAATGCCACTATCTCCAACCCATGTAACATAGCTGGTCTCACTAACCTCTTGTAGACCTTCCCTTTCACTCTTACTGGTACTCGTCTGTCACAAATCACTCCTGACACTCTTCTCCATCCACTTCATCCTGCCTGTACTCTCTTCTTCACCTCCCTTCCACACTCACCATTACTCTGAACTATTGATCCCAAGTATTTAAACTCATTCACCTTTGCCACCTCTACTCCTTGCATCCTCACCATTCCTCTATCCTCCCTCTCATTCACACACATATATTCTTAGTCATGCTGACCTTCATTCCTCTTCTCTCTAGAGCATATCTCCATCTCTCCAGGGTCTCCTCCACCTGTTCCCTACTCTCACTACATATCACAATGTCATCTGCAAACATCATAGTCCACGGGGACTCCTGTCTGATCTTGTCTGTCAACCTGTCCATCACCATTGCAAATAAGAAAGGGCTCAGAGCTGATCCTTGATGTTATCCCACCTCTACCTTAAACCCATGCATCACTCCCACTGCTGACCTCACCGCTGTCACACTACCCTCGTACATATCCCGTACCACTGTTACATACTTCTCTGACACTCCCAACTTCCTCATACAATACCACAACTCCTCTCTAGGCACCCTGTCATATGCTTTCTCTAAGTCTACAAAAACACAATGCAACTCCTTCTGACGTTCTCTGTACTTCTCCATTAACACTCTCAGAGCAAACATCGCATCTGTAGTGCTCTTTCCCGGCATGAAACCATACTGCTGATCACTAATCATCACATCCCTTCTTAACCTAGCTTCCACTACTCTTTCCCATAATTTCATGCTGTGACTGATCAATTTTATCCCTCTGTAGTTACTACAGCTCTGCACATCACCCTTATTCTTAAAAATCGGTACCAAAACAGTTTTTCTCCATTCCTCAGGCATCCTCACTTTCCAAAATTTCATTAAAAATCTTGTTAAAAACTCCACTGCCATTTCACCTAAACACCTCCAATGCTTCCACAGGTATTTCATCTGGACCAATAGCCTTTCCATTCTTCATCCTCTTCATAGCTATCCTTACTTTCTCCTTGCTAATCCACTGCACTTCATGATTCACTATACCCACATCATCCAACCTTCTCTCCCTCTCATTCTCTTCATTCATCAACCCCTCAAAGTACTCTTTCCATCTGCTCAACATACTCTCCTCGCTTGTAAGTATGTTTCCCTCATTATCCTTTATCACCTTTACCTGCTGCACATCTTTCCTAACTCGGTCCCTCTGTCTAGCCAATTGGTACAGGTCCTTTTCTCCCTCCTTAGTGTCCAACCTTTCATACAACTCTTCATATGCCTTATCCTTAGCCTTCGCCACCTCTCTCTTTGCCATGCACCTCATCTCCTTGTACTCCTGATTACTTTCTTCATCTCTCTGACAATCCCACTTCTTCTTTGCCAACCTTTTTTTCTGTATACTCTCCTGTACTTCCTTATTCCACCACCATGTCTCCTCGTTGTCCTTCCTCTGTCCAGGTGTCATACCAAGCACCTTTCTAGCAGTCTCCCTTACTAGCTCTGCTGTAGTTACCCAGCCATTTGGTAACTCTTCACTGCCACCCAGTGCCTGTCTTAACTCTTCCCTGAACTCCATTCACAATTACCTTTTTTCAGTTTCCACCATTAGATCCTTGGTGCTGTCCTCACACGCCTCCTCCTCTTCCTGATCACAAATGTCATCTTACAAACCACCATCCTATGCTAACTACACTTTCCCCGGTCACCACTTTACAGTCTCCAATCTCCTTCAAACTGGCCCTCCTACATAAGATATAATCCACCTGTGTGCATCTTCCTCCACTCTTGTATGTCACCCTATGCTCCTCCCTGTTGTTAAAATACATATTCATCACAGCCATGTCCATCCTTTTCGCAAAATCCACTACCATCTGACCTTCTGCATTCCTTTGTTTAACACCATACCTACCCATCACTTCCTCATCCCCTCTGTTCCCTTCACCAACATGCCCATTGAAATCTGCTCCAATCACCACTCTCTCACCCTTGGGTACAGTCATCACGATTTCATCCAACTCATTCCAAAATTTTTCTTTCTCATCCATCGCACACCCAGCTTGTGAAGCATATGTACTAACAACATTCATCATAACACCATCAATTTCCAGCTTCATAAAAATCACTCTGACACTCTTTTCACCTCCAAAACACTCTTGGCATACTGTTCCTTCAGGATAACTCCTACGCCATTTCTCCTCCTGTCCACACCATGATAAAACAATTTGAACCCACCTCCGATACACCTAGCCTTACTCCCCTTCCATCTGCTCTCTTGCACACACAATATACCAACCTTCCTTCTGTCCATCATATCGGCTAGCTCTCTCCCTATACCAGTCATACTGCCAACATTCAAAGTTCCGACCCTCACTACCACAGTCCTAGCCTTTCTCCTCTCTTCCTGCCTTCGGCCATGCCTTCCACCTCCTCTCCTCCTCCGGCCAACAGTAGCCCAATTTCTGCCAGCACCCTGTTGGCTAACAGTACTGGTGGCGGTCGTTAACCTGGGCCTCGACCGATCCGGTATGTAAATATTTTCTGGTGTCCGCATGAATAATTTGGCCAAGTTTTACACTGGATGCCCTTCCTGACGCAACCCTCCCCATTTATCCGGGCTTGGGACCAGCACAAAGAAATGCACTGGCTTGTGCATCCCCAGTGGCTGGGTTCTTCTTCTTAGTTTCCTGATTAGTTTTATTAGTGAGCTCTTGTCATTATGAGAATTGCTCTTTCTGACTATGACCATGACTTTTTTCATTTTGTTATATACCCTGTTAAGATTAGAATTCCACCAGTGTGGTTTGTTGTGGGCTTACTTCTGGTAGGTACAGCAGCCTCTATGCAGCCATTTAGCATAGGCTGCTGTGAAATCTGGATAGGTGGAACCTCTTGCTTAATAGGTTTGTCTTAGTATAGTTTCTAACTGTAAGAGGTTTTGCTGGGTTTTCCAAGCTGACTTTTATTTTAAATGAGGCAGCTTTGTGATCTGACTTCACCAGTGAGGATGTGATGGGGGGGTAGCACTTTCCCATATTGGTGAGAAAAAGGTGCAGCATATGTCTGAACCACTGCTGAAGTGTGCAACAGCTGATCAAGGACATTTGTGTTAAAGTCCAAGAAACGCTGTTCCTGTAAGTTGGAGGCAGTGTATGTTTCTCAGTCTACAGAGTGGTAGTTAAAGTCTCCCGTGAATAGAGTTTGGTTGGATGGAGCGTGCCTCCACTAGGTCTAGATAAGAGCTGTGGGATTTTTGAGGCATAGGCTGTGACCTATTGCTTGCTAAGATATGGTAAGTGACTCTATCTAAGGTGATTTGCATGTGGATGAACTCCAGGGTATCATCCTATTTAACCAACCCTGAGGTACACTAGTTGCTAATGTAGATTGAGACACCTTGACCTTTAGCCCCTGTTTGAGGCAGATGGTTTAAATGTGTGGGAGGCACTGCACCCTTGTACTGCCGGGGTACTTTCTGCAGTGTTAAACCATGGCAGTAATCAGTAATGGCATAATGTCTATATTCGCCAGAGTGAGGAGAGCTTGTAGGATGTAGAGTTTCTTTCAAGGTTCCTAGCTCTAAGGGGATGGATTTATTTATTCGGCATTTGTTTTAGCCAAAATATGGAAGCCTGGGGGAGGGGGGCAGGCCATTTTTCACAAAGCAACATAGTTGACCATGTCATCTCAGGCTGACATATATTGAATCCCCCTGGACTGACACCTGAAAGTAAGCCAATTGTTAAAAAGTCAATCATTTTTTTGTTCATAATGTGATATCATCTTTGGAGAAGGTAAAATGCTGCTCAATGCAATACACATACCAGTCTGTGACACATATTCAGAGAGGTCCATAATGTCTCTCTTCACATAATCCAAAGAGGTATGTCTCAGGTCATTTATTCCCACACCGACTATAACAGAATCACCATGGACCTGTGGTGCAATGACTTGAGTACCTGTAGCTTGACAGATCCTGGCTACAGATATGCAACTGACCGTAATCTTCTCCTTGTCCAGCCTGTTGAGCTGGGCATCTGTGTATTGTACAATGGAGTCCTCTATGACAAGAGTCCTGGGTAAATTGTTTGCTTGCTTTATGGGCTTTGTTTTTGGGGGGGGTCATTGGGTGTAGGCTTATGTGCGGTGTTTGGTATTGTTTCTGGAGTCACCTTTAGAGATTGCTGAGAATAGGCATTGCTGTTTCCAAGCTTAGTAGGTCTATGATATTTGGGGAAGATAGCTTTTTAGTGCCTCAGCATAAGATGGTCTGTGTGTTTGGACTCTGTGTGGTGGATGCAGTGTTGCAGTGTGTGTTTTCTTGACAAGCTTGTTTGTATGAGAGATTTTTGCCACCAAGAAAATTGTGTAAGTACATCTCTCGCATACTTTGTTGGTTTGTTTAAGGATTAAGAAGTTGTAAGTGAACATGAGACAATTACTACATTGTCTCAGGATGCCCATATCTATCAAGCTGGCTATGGAGACATTTGGAAATTACATGCCCAATTTGACTGGACATGTGTTAAGTGGGCTATTAGGGTGTGAGGACTGGGTTTTACAAAGGTCTCCTAAGGGAGTTCTCTGGGGTTAGAGACTAGAGTCAAACAGTGGTATTAGTGCTATCCAACATGCAATCTAGCTGCTTTGAGCTTAAAGCTGTGCAATGCATCACTAAATTGCAGGTTATGGTCCTAGTACACGTTTTACAGGTAAACTTTTGTGCTTTCCAACTCAGAACAGGCCAAGATCAGCTGCCACTAGATGGACTATCCCAATCCTTAATGTAAAATAACAAAAAAGACTGCTTGAGAGTGTAAGCTACCATAAAGCAACTTTAACATACTAGACAAGATGATTTCAAGCCAGTCAGACCAATAGCAAGACAGTTTGGGCAAATGCAGTAATTTAGCTTTAAATACAGATAAATACACAAACAAAACAAAAAAAATAAATAGTCAATCACAAAAATAACTCCTGGAAGTGATAACAAGTATGACATTTTGGATTTTATTGCAAGGTAATTTTGCCTTAAAATTTAGGATGCAACATGTTCAATTTACATGGAAAATGTTCACTTGACAGTTTAGTTGGCCGCACTGTTTGTGGAAACATCTGCAAAGAAAGACGGCATCGCCTTGGAAAAATTACACATCAAACAACTTAAGTGTGCAATCTGAAAAAGATTTTATTTAGTTTATAACAACAGATATTTGTGCAATGGACATAGAAAATATCAGAAAATAAATTGTGTACCTATCTACTAAAAAATGAAGAGAAAGAAAAGAAACTGGATGAAATAGGACTGGAGGCCTGAAGCAGTTTAACTGGGATTTTAAATAAGAAAGAGGTGAACAGAAAATGCATCACTTGCCAACCAGAATAAGGGTGCAATTTATTATTGTAATCAACCTAAAACATGCTTTTTCTGGGGGGGTGGTAAGTGATATCTAATAAATGACTGACCAAAATAATGTGGACAACTGGGGAAAACAAGGCATGCTATTAAACACTGTAAACTGATCTGCAGAAAGGAAGGAAGGACATTTACTGTGTCTCCTGAAAGAATTCAAATGATGACTATGCTGATAAAGTTGAAGATGAGGCTGTTAATGATGTACAACATCATATATAAACGATAATGACAAGCATCAGATTTGATAATTCCTATTAATACATCGTTTTGGAGAAATATAAGATAAGGAGGAGACAGTTTTGAAACAGGTACAGAAGAGGAGGAGAAACAATAACGAACAGAGTAAGAAAAATAGGCATATGCACAAAAAAAGAAGGCACAAAGACGCAGGGATACATTAAGTATGATATCATTAAATGTAAATAGTACAAAAACTTATGTCAGAAGGCCTGTAAATATTAAGATTAGTGCAGAAAATGCAAACAAGATGTGACTGGCATATTAGACATAAGCAGAATATTGGCAAAGTCGGCTTTCAACAAGTTCAACATCCTCATTTGCTCCCCCCACCTTAAAGATGGCTATAAAGGCTAAAAACAAGCTTTTTTGTATCAGACACGTTTGCTCAACTCGTAAAGAGCTTCAGAATTATAAAAGCTAATTTAAGCTAACAAAACAGTTAAAAAATAATGGCTTTCAGCCAACGAATGTGCTGTTGTTTACCTATATAAAAGCTCTTTGCTAAATTGTAGCAAAAAGAAATACAAAGTCCTTGTTACAGTTCCTTACATACAAACACTGACTAGCTGGCTGTCATTCAAGAAATTGTGGCTGATTAAATAAGTATCAGTAGTGCATGTAGACACCCCTCATTTACTATGACAACCACAATGACTCATAGTCTGCAAACAAGACAACAGTCCCTTTCATCTTGGCCTTTTCACACCATCAGATGCATGGCTAATGCATAGAAATTTGTGGGATCAGTCTGATGCTTTGTGGAAATGGGCAGCGATGTGGCCCATAGGGAAGAAAGAATGCCAAGGAGTAATAGTATTGATATGGAATAATGAAGCCAGAATTAGAGTTGTTATAACAATCAGGCCAGGAGGGTAGTAATAGCAGATATACAGTAATTCTACATGACTTGAAAGCTGATACAGAAACGGTAATTCTATCTGACTTGAACTGCAATTTAATAAAATGTGAAAGAAAAGCAGGATTAATTATCAAACGATATGGAAATGATAAAATGCTGATGAATGAAAGTGGGTGGAGAGAGATGATTTACATGTTAAAATAGAAGCAGGTTCATAAACTTACAGCACTTAAAGAAATTAAAGGAGAGAAAAACTGAAGGATTTACTGGCCACTGTGCCTCACAGGGAGTATTTGGTACAAATGAAAGTACAATAAAACTACATAACATCTTAAAACTTTGATTATGATTATACATAGTATAAAGTAATGAAAATGCAAAAGATGTGGTTTTAGCATGTAGACATGAAAACTTTTATAGTAAATGGCCACAGTTGTAATTGGTGGTTATCATTAAAAGAAAATGTAAGAGGTTATGAAATAAAAATATGCGTGCAAAATGAAAATATGAATATATATAAATGAAGAAAACTTTCGATGAGAAGCATGCTACATGAAGAAAATGGAAATATATGAAAATATCTGGAAAAACAAAAATATTTATAAAAAGAAAAAGTATAACAGTAGAGGAAAGAAAGTGGAGGTAAATCTCTATCTTATTAAGACGGCAGTTAAGAAAATAAGAGATAAACATGTATAAGGTACATGACAAGAAAGAAACAAGAAGAAATAATGTATACACTAACAAAATATGTGAAAGAATTGTACAGAAAAGGAGATTTAATAAGGTACGAAGAGTGGTTAGTTACAAAGGTAGAAAGAGGATAAAGAAATATATGTGAAAAATAATTAAGAAGTTAATAAGGGCACCATACGAAGTTTTGTTGTGTTAAATTATATGTTTATTAAAAGGAGGAACAAAAGAAAAAACACTACTTGTCAATATATTATGGGAGTGGCTGATTAAAGAAAGACATGAGAAATAAATACAAAATTGTTGCTAAAAAAACAAAAGACTGACCACTGAAGGCCTGCACCTCTTCACAGCATGCATTATACAACACTTAGGGAAATAATATAAGGAAGGGTCTCTAGAAATATAGGTAAGCTGACAGAAGAAAATACTTACGGAATAAAGAGAATGGAGGCAAAAGAATTGTAATGAAAGTAGTAGATGTGATTTTAAAAAATCACATTACTGCAGCTTTTGAAAATTAGAACATTCCGTAGCTGTTCGTGTTCTGTAAGTGTTGAAACGGTAGATGCAACTATTGTTAACTTCAAAAAAACATAACTCTGAAACTGCTGGTAAGAACTTTAATCGTGGACAAAGAAAGGATGGGATATCCCAATTAAAGAGTTTCAGTCAGACTTAGTAATGAATGCAGCAGTAGAAAGGTATAACAAACATTAGGGAAAGCAAGATAACAAACATGAAGGGGTAAGAATGTCACAGTGGCTTTAATATACATAGGCAATTTGATTCTAAAACTAATAACATATTGATATTAAATTAATAAAAGAAGGATAACATTATTAAAAGCTGGAGGACTGACCACAAATGAAGAGAAAAATATGGTGGCAGGATATAAGGTAACAGCAGGAGGAATTTAGATTTAAAAATTAAAAAATATTACATTGGGCTTGGCATATGGAGAAGTAATATGCTAACAGAGAAAGATACAATGTTGTAAATGGAAATAAAAATAATAACATATCTATAGGAGAAAACTTAATTTAAAAAGAAACAGTATAAATGCAATTTTAATGGGTATGCTACAATACATAAGTAAAGCGTAATACATGCTACTCATATAGAAAAATAGTATTCAGATAAAACAAATTTTAAGAGCTGTTTTATAAAAAAACTGTGTATAGAATTTAAAAAAGTAAAAGTACACTAAATATGTATAATGGAACTGTTAGAAACTGAAAAAGATCTGCTTCTCATGTATGTACACATTTGCAATCCTTCAGCTTAAAACTGCATTTTGTTATTTGGACACTAACTTGTTGAACTCAACCTGCCTCCCCCATCCTAGCCCATGCAAAAATATCATCTGAACTCCAAACTTTAAATCCAAATAAAAATGACAACTTTGGACTCTTAGACAAAAAGTGACTGCCTGTTGAATAACTGCCTTACTGGACGGCATTCTTGACCTCTGGTCCATGTGACTGTAGAATTATACAAAATCTCCTAAGTAAGAGCCACACAGACATCTCTTTAGCTACTGGTAGTGACACATCCATATAGGCTATTAATTAGAATTATTCTTTAAGCCACTTATTTTCTGCAAGTTGAAAACTGCTTGTAAGTTTGGCTTTACAAAGTGCATTTTTTAATTTGATTTATTTCAACTAGAGTTTTATTTTAAATGTTAAATACATGTGGATGTCAAAAGTTGCATTACTGAATTTTATAGGTCTGTGGCTAATGATTTATTTATTATTAGTGCAAGAGTATGTAAACTGTAATGGTTTGCCAATAACTTGGCTTCTGCACATTGAAGAGTTTCTTCTCAAATTATTATGCCAAACACATATTTAACAGCTGAAATGTTTAACATAATAACAGCAATTATGTTTTTGGTAAGCCAGTATGGTCTAGCTAGTGGCAGCATTATTGTGAAGACATGGAAGGTGGTGTTGGTAGTCAAAATATGCCATTAACTTATCCTGAAAATAGTGTGTGCAAAACAATCTTGGTCAAGTTTTAATTACTGTCAATATTACACTGCAAGGCAACTTAGGCTGATGTTTTTGAAATTCTTGGGAGCTGGGGATAATTCTGATCTGAAAATAAACAAGGCTAACCTTATTTGGGTTTAGCAGATGTTTATTACTATCTGAAGCAGTATTGTGCAATTACAAATCAAAGTCAAATGTCCCTCATATATTAATTTGTGCCAGTGGTGTATATTTGAAGCCCATACTATCATACAAAAATTGGCATCAGTGGTGTGAATCAAGAGGCTGTAGTCCCTGATGATCAAATATTACTTGGTTTGTAGAGGTCTGAATATATTGAACACAGAACTTGCCTGTTCTTTAAAAACCCTTTTCCCCAATTTGAAAAGTGTAAGTACTCTTGTAGCCACAAGATAAACACAGCATTTTTAAATCCCAATAGTTAAGAAATGGACAAAACAATAAGCTCTCTTTAGTACAAAAATATCACTGACATTGTTGACTTATGAAAACAAAGTGAAATGAATGTGACCTGCTGGTAAGACCAAGGATAAGAAAGTGACAACCTTGAGTGAACTGAACACACAAAGCCTAGTATTAATGGGACACAGTGTAACAAAGCACCTCAGTCCATCTCAAGATTACCTCAGAATGCAGTATGAGCTGAAACAATTGGAGCTGAGCTTGGTCAGTAATGACATGCCTTGAAGCAGCATGAAGTGCAGGAGAGGCAGAAGGAGTAAGAAGAAAGAGAAGTAGTGCCAGCATGAGAGGAAGATGATGGCAATGAATCAAAGGCACAAGAGAAGAATGACTTTGAAAAGTTCTTTCTACTATTTCGGCAAGAGTGTAATCACATCAAAATGATGAGGGGTAATGGATGGGATTTTTAACCCCCTTCCTCATGAGTAATGTGCGCTGTGGATAAAAATGATAGACTGTGATTGTCTACATTCTTGTACAATGTAAAGAAGAGAAAAAATGTATATAGATATGTATATGTATATAGGTAGGTTGTTTTACATTAGGAAGGTTTGTGGCCTGCACTGTGGTGGCAAGACAGGTAGCTTACATCCTTCTAAGTTGGGAACTGCTGATTGAGGGCTCAATGTCTGTTATTCTAAAAGTGTATTAGTTCTGGTTTAAGCACTTGGGCTTCAGGTTAGTTATTTTACATTAAGAAGGTTCGTGGTCTGCACTCTTGTGGGAGGAGAGGCTGGACTTTGCCCTTCTGAGCTGGGTATTTCTGGTTAAAGGCTTATAGTGCCTGCATATTTGAACTGTTTCTTACTGAAATTGGTACACCTTGTTTGCTGTAGCATAGACTAGATCTAGGCCTGCTGAATCTAGCTTTGTTTGTATGCTTGTTGTTTGTTTGCTTGTTATTTCCCTGAAACGCTAATTCCACCTAAAACGCGGCTTTTCAGCGCTTCTGTGGATCCCTAGTGATATCTGCATTGCTTACTGTACTATTTCCCTGTTTCACTTGAAAGAAAGTTACGGTTTGTCATTTTTGCATTTAAGTTACCTGTAACACATTGCATTTAAGTTACCTGGCACTTGCTCACTAAAGCAATTATATAAGTCAGCACTAAAAAATTAAAAGCACTACACCCTCACAAACTCCCCTTGAGTACCTTGTTCCCCATTGGCCCTTTTTTTCAATTATAAAGGAATTCCCAATACTATTCTAGCATGTCCAAAGGTCAGTTGTCAATCTCCTCTCCGGTCCAACTGGTGAATCTGGGAATCTTGAAGCAATGTTACAACTGCCTCATGTACACAGACAACCCTCTCCTCCTCCCAACAAATTCCAACACATGTGAGAGATGCAACCATATAGCCAAACTGGAGGCTAAGCTCTCTCAACTCAGTACTGGTGTAACCAGTCAGGAGGAGAAGGAAACCACACTCACTACAATTCCAGTCTCACATAGACCTACCACAACAGCAAACCAAACACATAAACACACAAAAACATACTCGGAGGCTCTAAATAAAAATCTGCCTAAGCAGCAGAGACCTCCAAAGCAGACACCCAAGCAACCGCTACCCCAAAACAAAACACGTGAAACACATAGCTCACAAAGCCAGTGTGCCAAACAGTCTCAGCCCTTACGGCTAAACAACACACCTGATACACTTGTAATAGGTGACTCTATCATCAGGCACACTGACGTCCCGCTCACCAGGCTGAACAAGGAGAAGGTCACGGTGAGCTGCCTGTCAGGCGCTAGGATCCGCCACATAACACAAGCACTCAGGTCACTCCAAGGCAAGTACAAATATGACTCAGTCATTGTCCATGCTGGTGTGAATGACCTGAGACATACCTCCCTGGACTACATGAAAAGAGACATAGAGGAGCTCTCTGAGCATGTAGCCCAGGCCGGTATGACCCTGACCTTGAGTAGCATCTTACCCTCACCAAGAATGATGCCACAATATGAAGACAAGATGATCAATTTCAACAATTGGCTTAAGTATTGGTTTCATTCAAAGGGGATCCAGTGCCTGTCAGCCTGGGATGACATGCTCGACAAGCCACGATGCTTCGCTAGGGACGGCTTGCACCTGTCACCCTGGGCTTTCAGATATTGGCAAAGGCTCTTGCTACCCCCATAGTGCCTTTTTTAGGCAAGGCTCAAAAGACAAACCCACCTCCATAGGTATCACAAGGGATAAGAAACTAAGAGTAATGCTACTCAACGCCAGAAGTCTAAACCTCAAGATGCACGCACTCAAAATTCTCCTTAGCATGGAGAACATTGATATCTGTGCAGTAACAGAAACCTGGTTCAAGGCTCCCGAGAGCACCCTAGCACTACCAGGTTATACCTCATACCATACTTTTCGGCCCCAAAACTTGGACCGAACCACAAAAGGAGGGGGAGTATAAATATTCGTCAAAAATACCCACACCTCCAGGTTGGTGGCACAGCAAGAAGCATCAGAGACTATCCATGTGCAACAGTGGGTAAAACTGCCTTCCAGTTTATAGCCTGCTACATGAGAACACTGGAAAATATGAAGGTCTCTCCAAACACCATTATATTGGGCGACTTCAACTACCCAAACATAGACTGAGAGCATTACTCTAGCTAAAACACCCTAGCCCAAAGGTTCCTAGAATTTATAAACTCAAATGCTATGGAACAACTTGTTACCACTACCACAAGAGGGGAAAACGTACTGGACCTGATCATCACCAACATGGGGACTCTATGCTCCAGACCAGAAGTGTATCCCTCACTGGTAAGATCAGACCATAAACTAATCTCACTGGATATTGACATCCCGACCCCACCCCCTGCCCAGAAAACCACAGTGAAAAACTTCTCTAAAGCAAATTTCACACTCCTCAAAACCGAGGTGGAATCCTTCAAAGCCCCCGGGCCTGTGGAAAATACGGCCCAGACCGCAGAATCCTTTATAAATGCATTCTATGAACACCTTCAGGAATGCATGGATCATGCAATCCCAAATAAAACCAAACCCAATCCTCCAAAGGCAGAATTCCTGTCTGGTGGACCCCAGCCATAAACAAAGTATACAATAGAAGGAGGAAGCTACTACATGATAGAGCAAAATCCCAAAAAGGGAAGGCATCTCTGATCAGTATTAGCAAGAAACTCTGGGCACTCATAAAATCGTCTAAGGCCAGCTTAGAGAGAAAAATTGCACAGGACACCAATGATAATCACAAGGCTTTCTTTAGTTATGTTAGGAACCTGGGTGGAAATTCCCAGATATGCTCAGAATTAGTCCAAAATGACAAAAAAATACACAGAATCCACAGACATTGCCAACATCCTAGCTGACATGTTCAGCGCAAACTTCTCCCCCCCCCCTCCCCATCAAAAGGGCAAATATCTATCCCAGCAGAGTGCTGCCCCCCCTGACATCTCAGATGCCAAGGTAAGAGCCGCCCTCTCCAAAGCAAAAAACACAGCATCAGTGGGACCAGACGGTGTCCTGGGCTGCGTCCTACATGAACTCCAAGAAGAGCTAAACCCAAGCATAAAACTACTGTTCAGTCTCAGCCTTACTACAGGATATGTACCAAAAGAGTGGCGTACAGCAACAGTGGTCCCTCTCCACAAAGGTGGTGCCTCAACGGATCCTGGAAACTATCGCCCCATAAGCCTGACTAGTTTGGTCTGCAAAGCTATGGAAAGGATCATCATGGACCTCATAAATAAAGATATTGAGGACGTACAGACACTGGATCCTACCCAGTTTGGCTTTGTTAAGGGCAGATCCTACCTCTTAAACCTGGTCGATTTCTTTGAAACAGTCACCAAGGCCATTGACGAGGGGAAGATGGTCCCCACAGCCTACCTGGACCTCGCAAAAGCCTTCGATACAATACCCCACTCGGGCATTATAGATAAGCTCACCAGCTTAAATATAAACCCCTATGTCACTAGATGGGTTGCAAACTGGCTCAAGGACAGAACCCACATGGTTAGAATTGCTGGAGCCATGTCAGACTCCAAACCAGTTACAAGTGGCATCCCACAAGGCTCAGTCCTGGGACCTCTCTTGTTCAGTATATATTTCTCGGAGGTACAGGCCAACATGGAAGGACTGTGGCTGACCAAGTTTTCAGATGACTGCAAACTGGGCTCCATAACTGACTCTCCAGCCGACACAAGCATCCTCCAAAAGGGCCTCATAGAAACAGACAACTGGTGCCAGAACCATGGCCTCAAGCTAAACGCCAAAAGTGTATAGTCATCCCTTTGGCAAAACATAGTGCCCACAAATTACCACATAGGTGGTAATCCATTAAGTACAGAAGAAGTAATTAGGGACCTGGGGACCCAAGTTGATAGCAATCTCTCATTTGACAACCACATGGCCAAAGTGGTTAGAAAAACATTTTATACAGCCCACCTAATCATGAAGGGATTCACATCTAGATCAGGGAGGTCATCGTGCCTCTTTACTCATCCCTCATCAGGCCCATAATTGAGTACAATGCCCCTTTTGGGATGTACCTTACCAGACACCTGCAGCAACTGGAAAGACCCCAAAAGTACCTCACCAAGAGGATCAAAGGGCTCAAACAGATGCCATATGCTGCCCGGTTAAAGAAACTCCAGCTCTACTCAGTGGCATACCACCTGCTCAGAGGCGATCTGTGCCTGACATATAAAGCCATGTCCAACCCGGAATTAATGGACATGCTGCACCTCAGAAAATCCAAATCCCATCTAGCTACATGCTCGAGAGACTTGAACCTCAGCACTGAAATAAATAGGACATGCTGGAGGGACAGATTCATAACCCAGAGGCTCCCTTCACTCTGGAATAAAATCCCAGTCCAGGTTAGGCAGAGTCCCTCATTGAGTCTCTTCAAGAGGAATCTTGATGAGTGGATGGGAGATCGTAGGTTTACCCCGGGTATCACTTCTGTGTCACTGTTAGACAGAGGCACATTATACTAACCTCGAAAAAGGGCATAGCAAAATTAATTTAAAATGGGTGGCGAAAGCCAAACACACTCTGGCTAGGCTTATAAATGCCCTAGGGCAGATAGCCTAGTATGAACCTATGAACCTGTATATATATATATATATATATATATATATATATATATATATAGTTTTCCTTTCATTACTTTAAACTTTATTCCTGATACTTAAAGTAAATAAAGGTTTACAAAACTCAGAAAAAGCAGAAGACAATGTATAAGACTTCATTGCAGAAATAATCACTTTTATTTGTCAGTAACTGGATTCCATTACTTCTGCTGAAACATTGGGAGACATTATGATAAGGGAACAAAATGTTAGTAGCTTGTCTGATAAATGAAAACCTGGCTAACAGATCATGAGTGCAAGATTGATGTGAAAATATGCAACATGTGATCTCTACTTAAGCAATAGGGCACAACTGCATAAGAAAGGGGTACTCAACACTATACAAGCATATGGGAACCTGTGAGGGTACACTAAAATGTTTCCAGTGTAATGAAATGGGGCAAGTATGGGTCCATTACCTACTGTAGTGGGGGTGGGGAGAAAATGCTAAATGAGGGAGCTATTGAAGGTTGTACCTTGGAAGTGGAGGTGGAGGCTGTTTTGAAAGTGAAGATTCTCCATATTATTAGAAGAGTCTGCACCCATTACTGATAGAAGGTAAGGAAACTACTGTTAAGACGTATGTTACATCAGTCATCACTATTGTTAAACCTGCAACTGTTAGGAGCATTGCTTGCATGGACAGTCCATTGCAGTTATGGCTAGCTTTTCAGGTGCTATGGCAAAGGTTCACTTGGCCTGGGAAGAGACAACAGGGAGGTCACGAAGGCAACTGTTTGATGGTATGTTAGCAAATATTCTACTAGGCAATGACCTCGATGGCACAATACCTTGTGTACTTGCAGTTATACATAGCCAGACATGAATACTACAATGAGGGAAAGGTACCAAGGGAAAAGATGGAGAATGCCTACAACTCCAAAACAACATAATGAGCTACTTCAGAGCAACAAATGGGCAGTAGCAGGAAGCCTGAACATGAGATGCAGCTGTCAAAAGAAATTATACTTCCTCTGGAAAGGGCTAACTCACACAGGATCATAGGAAGTTACTAGGCCATTGGCCCTAAGGCCCTTACAAGCCTAGCCAAGAATTTAGCCCATGTTCCAACAAGTCAGCACCCTATGCCACTGTCAAGCAGGGACACAGGTGGAATCCCAGGGGTGTATTTTCTGTTCCTCATCCAGTTATACAGGTTGTGCTGAAAAAGGTTTAATGAGGTACTCTGCTTTACATGGAGAGGGAGTCTATTCCACAAAAGGGGGAGTCTCTGGGACACAAATCTGTCCCATCAAGTCCTATTGATGTCACAGACCAGGTTGAGGTCATGCGTGGGTGTTACTAGAGTAGAGCTTGACTTGTAGATATGCAGCAGTCCTATCAGGGCGGGGTCTGAGATTGCTTTGTATGCCAGACAGAGGTCAACTCTGAAGAGTCTGTAGGAGACTGAGTAGAGGCACAGGGCTTTTAGCCTATCTGTGCAGGGTAGATGCTTGAGGCCCTGGATTCTCCAGATGAGGAACCTTTGTGGTCTCTCTAAAGAGAGGGTTAGTAGAATTAAGTCAAAATCTGTAGCACAGCCATCAGAAAATTCTAGACTACCATTAGAAGGGAAAGTGGGAAGAATCACAAAGACAGTTTAAACAGGCATCACCTTACAGAACGAGGGCTGGAAGCAAAGGAGGCATTGAACTCTCAAGGGCATAGGGAGTCTGTATATTGAAAGACAGGGTTAATGTATAGATAACTGGTTCCTAAAGGAGGGTAAAGGAACAGGCTAGAATAATACTAGTTTATTGTTTAAATGGTGCAGGAGTTGACACTCTTGCTGCTCTTCAGTGCTGTTTATTTTCTAATAAAATGGGGAGACACATTAGCAAATGTTATGCTTTAGCAAAAAGGCTCTTATGTGTGATGGCTGAACAAAAAAGAAGGTAAATACATATCAAGGATCAGAAGTAAGTGATATGGAAGATATTAACTGGAGTACAGTAAAAGAAAAAAAAGACACTGATAGGTAAAAGAGTGAAAGAAAGGAAAAGAAAATTTATAAGAATAAATACAGAAAAAAGGGAAAGGTTGAATAAAAAGAACAGGAAAATTGAATAAAGCCTAGTATAAATAATTTTCAAAAGAGTAAGCCGCGATGATGCAGCGGTGGCGTTGTCACCTTACACACAGCAAGAGGTTCTCCCATTCGATTTTCAGCTGCAGCGCCTTCTGTGTGGAGTCTGCATGTCCTCCCCATGGTCGAGTGGCATTCGAAAGACATGCATGAATGGGAGTGCCTTCGTTGAAGGTTGGGGGTCGGGCTGGCACCTCAGCACTGTAAAAATCTACTGCCAATCATTAGCAGACCGGAGATCCGCTGTGGCGACCCCTAACCGGGAAAAGCTTAAAGTAGAAGATAAATATTTTTCAGAAGAAAAGGGATTACTGTAGAATAGCAGCAGTAAATATAAATAGTCTGAAAAGCTTAACAAGAAGGTTAGATATTACAGGATGGTGTATAAAGCTTGATGCTGATATTATAGTGTTACACGACATAAGATGTTTGAACACAATAGAAAGATTATAGACTGAAGAAATATGGGGGTAATATTATGTGGAATCTAGGGTCCAGGTTTCACCAAATCCTGTTCTTGTGAGGGGCTGTGCCTCCCCACACCTCAGTTAATTATATATAGCAACTCTGAGATTGCACTACAGTGGGGAAAGGGCATGTTTCCTTACCCCCTGTTACCAGTAAGTAGGAGCTCCATTCTGTTCCCTTTATGTTGGCTAACGTATGATCATTTTATGTAATTTATGATCATTTGGCCTTTTGATAAAGGGAACTTTTGATGGTTTATGTATGATAAATGACCATTCAATGAATGCTCTGTTTGCTCGGTAAACAGACCCAAAACATTCTACCATGGAATAACATATACCTAGTCTGTTGATAAAAATCAAACAAACTACATCTCAACCTCCTCATTAGACTAACTGCACTCAGCTCATGCTTCTGATTCATGTATGTATGTTCCCTAGCTTGATATGAATCATTTTAAGAAAACCTTCTACATGTTAAGAAAGAGAGAAAAGTCTGCTTAGTCTCGTTTCACTTTAAATAAGCCAGATTAGTTATCACTGTTCCATCTTCTCATGTAACCTCCTCTTGATCCTCAGACTATAAAAAGAATGTTATCAGATGTTATTTTCCCATTGGTTATTATAAACGTCAAGAAGTTGCATATTAATACATATTTTATTAACTGTGTATAAAATTATTTATATAACAGTCTACTAGCTATACACATCATTTTTTTCTTTTCTCTTTCTATACCTGCTTATAATATTTATCTTATACCATGTACTATTTACTTGAACTCTGTACTTCACTTATAATCCATAGGTACTATGTTGTTTGAATGAACAGATGTACCATCCCTTATATATCAGGAAATAATTATTCTAGTCCCTTCTTTTTATTATATACTTTCATTTATTGTAATCAGTCCACTATCTTATTTATGCATTTTATGAGAGGGAGGTTGGCATAATTGTTAAGATATTTTCCTTCCAGACACAAGGTGCAGGGTTTTATTCTCACACGGGTTAATTGGCTAGGGTTAACTCATTCACTCCAGTGGAACTCAAAGTTTTCACTGTAACTTCCAATGGGCCTCAGCCCTTTGACATAATGAAATTACGTCCTCACATTTCAAGCAAATGTTAATATTTCTGGAACCATTGGGATTATGAAAGAAGTATAAATGGCAAACTCTCAGCTCAAACTATTTGTATGGTGGCATTACTCTTTAGGTTTTAGGTCTTAAAACTGAATTTTATAACTCACAGTAAACACAGTTATTATTATTACATTTGTAATATTTTGTAAACAACTTACAATATCTCAGCAACCACAAAAGTTACACACATACTGCAGCAGCATTTTATTCATCTAGCAGAGAGTTTTCATGTGAGGCTAGGGAGTTCTGTCTGTGTTACTTGGTTGTTGGGATATTTAGAAAAATGTGAAAATTATATCTATGTAAATTAATATCATAAAAACAACAGTTAATATCTGTTTTGCTGCACTAGACAGAGGTCAAATATTAATGCAGTTGTGTCTGCTATTGTGTAAACTTTAAGATGAAATTGTTTAAAACCTTGTACATAGCATGGTTTTGGAATTATTTATGCAAATATGAACAAGCAATATTTGATGCCTAGAGGCGTCAGTTGGAGTTAACTGCAGATGCACCTGAAGGCCTCACTAAGATGTAATGAGAATGGCCTATAAGGGTAGTTAGCCTAGTACTAAACTGTGAACCTACTTAAACTAACATGAATTTTTTTTAAGTAAATTCTATCAAATGTAATATATCAGTGATTTTTAAATCAAATACCAGGGAATATAATCATTGGTATCATACCAGAAGTATCTTATTGTAAGCTGCAGAGCAGTCCATCTGTTATTATATAAACTGTTAATGTATAACAAGCAATCAAAACTAGAAACCAGTTGTTAGTAGTTTTAAAGCTCATTTTTACCTTTATTATATGAACATGTATATTCCCTATGTATAATTTAATGTCATGTATTTTAATTCTTGGGTATTTGATGCAGTAAGGGTATTCTTCATGAATTCACTATACTACATTAAGGTAGAATACCAGGCCTGAAAATATAGAGTCAGACTTGTGTTTACATGTATTCATTCAGTTTCAAAGAAATACAGAATGTTCCTTTCTCAAGGGAAAGATGTACATAGCAATGGAATGCTAGATAAAGAGGCACATGCAAGACCAGCTTGGAAGCCAAGGCAACCAGGACTAAAAAGGCGTGTAAAGCATTACAGGGTTTTGGTATTATTGGGAAATACAGCAGATACAGTTAGTGAAGTCAGTTAGTTTGGACTGACAGACAGAAAAGATTAAATATCCAGCATTCCAGAAAGGAAATTAGCTTTTGGGATGCAGAACAGACACTCAAGTTGGAATACAGAAGTCAGGTTAAATATTAATACTAAAAGACTGTTTCAGTTGATATTATTCAGGAGAATCAGAATACACCTGCAGAAACGTTGGATATATTTATCAGCACTGTTACTGTTATCCAGCATTTCAGGATTTCTACAGACTGTTATTGTTTATCAACATAATTATTAACAACAGTATTCGGATATTGTTAACAGCTAATAAAGCTTTATTAACTGAACTACAGTGTTTGCAGAATCAGAATTCATTCTGAAAAGTATAAATTACTTGGCCCATAAAGAAGAGATTGGCACCTATTCAGCACAAGTTCGGGTAATTAACAGATAAAGACTTTCATTTCAGCGTCATTTCAGTTGTTTCCAGTATACTACAGTCTTATTGATAACTTTATCAGTATTAATACTTGAAGCACACTGCATTCCCCGTTTTAACATTCTAATATATCACTTCCGGTTCAGAGGGTGAGCTAAAAGGTCAGCTTTCTGGAGTTGCCACCTCTCCGGTATTTTTCTGGACTATCCAGAAATCTGAATGTTGGTCCGGTAGTCCAGAAATCACTGCACAAACTCCCGTATTCTGTTTATCTGCAAAAACAGAATGCCAGCGTTCATAAAAAAGTAGCCACAGAATAACTTTTCGATGTGTTAAAACCTGGGACGTTGTTATAAAAGGAAGACCAAAAAGTAAAGGAAGGTGGTGTTCCACCTTGTGATGATGTCCACATTTGCATGACAAAATGGGTGGGAGAGTGGGCAGGGTGGGCTGGGAAATGGCTGGAGAGAGGCAGAGTTATAAGACGTGTAAAAGGGTGTGGGCTTTGGTCCAGTTTTCACCACATAGAAAGGTGGCAAACCTATAGCTTTCACTTTAAAGAAGGTAAGAATAATAATTCATAGAACATTTTAAAGCTTATAAAGTGCTCACATCAATAAATAGCTTCTTTTAAAGCTAAATTTATGTTAAAGGCACGATAATAATTTGTCCAGCTTCACCTGCCAGCACAGAAACGCTTGCTGCATTCGCAAGTGAATTTAAACATTTCAGTTTTAAATATAAACCTTTCAAAGCCATCGAATCTAGAAAAAACATAAAACATTTTAAACTTTCAAACACTTCTAAAAATACAAATATATATTCAGAAACTCTGCATGTACAGATAAACTCGCAACAATTGCGAGTGCTCCTTTTTAACCAACATTTTAAAATAAAGGCTTAGTTACTTTAATCCATAAATAACTACTAAATATAATAAGACAATAACAAAGCATAATTAGAGAAAAAACAATGACTCCAATATTTCATATGTATGTATTTTCTCAGTTTTTCATGCATTATTTTATATGAAGCTTTCTATCACACTTTAAAGGAGACCTAACAATAAAACTTGTGTTGAAAGAATGCTAGTGTGTGATAAGCATTCAGTTTGTATAGGTGTCAACGGTGTGCTAATTGTTTAGTGACATTCCAATACTTTCTTGACTATGTGTAAAACAGCCACTTATGTGAATTAGAATGCAACTTAGCATACTTTTTTGCTTTCGTTTTAAATTCCACGTGCTGTGTTTAGCAGCACAGCACGAAACCATATTAAGAACTTAAAATGTTGTTCCTTTACATAAGCTTTTTCATATAGATGTTTTACATTTAGGTATAGATATGGTATGACTGATTAACCTCTATTTGGAATTAATATTAATTAACTTCACTTACATATATAACTGAAAAGAAGGTAATTTGAAATAAGGAATACAATTATTTACCTTGTAAAAAGTGGTATTATACCATGACCCCCCATTAATATTCCAAAACGTGCAACCTGATTGGCCAGCGTGCACGTTGTAAATCGACTTATACTAATGGAAAAAGGTCCGGTCACCCGGACTTTTTCCATTAGTATAAGTCTCTTTTAAAACACTGTCTCGCTATGTTAAAAGAGTTTAACATAGTGAGACAGTTTTAAAATAAGCAACGGAGATGTCCGTTGCTTTTTTTAAAGCTGTCTCGCTATGTTAAATTCCTTTAACATAGCGACACAGTGTGTAAAAAGCAACGGAGATCTTGCTTCCTCCGTTGCTTTTTTTTTTAAACCTGTCTCGCTATGTTAAATGGGTTTAACATAGCGAGACAGCTTTAAAATAAGCAACGGAGATCTCCGTTGCTTATTTTAAACCTGTCTCGCTATGTTAAACCCATTTAACAGCGAAACAGTAAAAAGCAACAGAGATCTTGCTTTCTCCATTGCTTTTGGCCACAGCTCTGATGTACTGCATAGGCATGCGCAGTACATCAGAATTGCCGCGGATACCAGACATCTGCGGAAGGGCAGCAAAGAGGCATTATACAATGCCATTATTTAAGAAAAGTAATTATTTCTTTTCTTAAATAATGTCATAGTATAATAGCAATAACCCACTTCTGGGTGTGGGTAATGCGGGATTTACCCACAGTTGTCTTTGTTTGGTAAACCACGCCAACCGTGGGTAAATCCCGCATTACCCACACCCAGGCATGGGTTATTGCTATATTATCTGATCCTTACTATTCATACATTTCCTTATGTTAGAAAACAAATATTACAAAGAGAATGAATTAACTTTTCATTTATTGTTCAGTTTTTTTACTGTTTTTATCTTTAAATAACCTTCCATTCCTTGTTGCATTTCTTTTGAGAGATGTAGTCAAACTCCAATCCATATATTCCATTTTTTCTAGAATTGTATTCCTCTGTATAAACTCCAAAGTGTTAAAAGTACTCTGTCCTTCTGTAAGTTGAATCTTTATTTTTGCTGGAACAAAATTTGAGTTTTAATGCCGTTTTCTTTAACTCCCTTACAACAGGTACACATGCTTTCCCTTTTTGACATAACTGAAGTTGAATGATCATTGACAAATCTTAGAATGCTTTCTTTTATTTTAACTAGATAATTAGGCTATGCTATTTTGAAAACAAGCTCTTTATCCTGTCTGGAAAAGAATCTAACAATCAAGGACCTTGGTGTAGGTGGATTTTTCTTTACTGATTTGTTGGAAAGTGATCTGTGTGCCTGCTCAATACTGAAGGAAAGAGTTTCAGGCAGGCTCAATGTCTTAGGCAGCCAGGTATTTGGAAATCAAATCGTATTATCTCCTTCCTCTTTTCTCAGGGATGCCATAAATCCTAATATTATTCCATCTTTATCTGTTTTCTAGATATTCTATTTCCCCCCAAAATAAGTTATTTTGTTTCAGGGGAAATTCAGTATTATTCTCACTCTCAGTCATTCTTCCATCTAAATCAGTCATTGCCTTTTCTGTATTTGAAATTTGTGAAGATTGTTGTTTAAGAGCTTCACTCAGCACTCCCACCTGTTTTTTCATTCCTCCTTAATGTTGTCTATTTTGCTTTCTATTTTATATCTATCTTTATAGAAAGTTAATTTATGTTGCTGAGTATGGACTGAATGTCCCTCTTCATTGTATTGTCCTTAACCCTGAGTTTATCTTGACTCATTCTGAGGGAAATAGTTTGACAGGAAAAAGCAATTGCAGCAATTCTTTCAGGAGTTTAATTATACATCCATCCAATTTTGAAATATTTTCTTTGAATTTTTCTGTACAAATCCTGTCAGATATGTTAAAATGGAGCAGAGCAAAACTACAGTACTGTTAACTGCTCACCATCTTGGCCACACCCCTCCTGTGACTGATTCTTGGTGAAAGCTGGAGGCACACAGAGAGTTGTCTTCAATGGGGCAAAGCAGTGGCTGAATGATAGGCCAGCAAGTCTTATCAATATTCTTCTCTGAGATGTGAACAGATGGGCACAAGGGGATTGAAAGTAGGCACATAGGCAAAAAACAATCCACGGTAGCAGTACGACACTGCATCAGCAGGCCTTGATCTCACCAGCACTGAATATGGGCTGGAGGAGACTAGCCCAGTACAGACAACATTATGGATGTGGAGAAGCCCCTAGAAGTAACTGATAATCAGCTGTGGGATGCCAAAATAAATGTATTCTGCTATATGGGATACCTTAAATACTGAGAAATCAATGTGGGTCAAGTAGTCATTAACAGCTCCTGCAATCTCTGTTTTAGGGTAATGCTACTGCACTTACGAATACAATACCAAATGTGACAGCTTTCTTCTTCTCCTGCTATGAGGCAAATGCCATAAGTGGGCCTGCAATACTTCACTTATTTACACTTGTCATCAAGTGCCATTGCTTTTATCAGTCTTATCGAAGAATGAATTGTCCCATCAAACAAACAAGTTAAGGGAAACTATTCTTTAGTGCAATTCTTTTTCTTGCTCCGACAACAAGTTTACAAAGTTGTGACTGACTCCAGGAAGAAGTTTTTCTGAAGCAGTGACACACTTTTTTTCCCCTGGGTATTTCCATATTAAAACTACAACAATCAAGTACATTTTATACATGTAATACTATTGTTTTCATGGGATATGCTAAAATTAAGTGTGCCCACATACATTTGTTTTGGATTTTATTTTTCATGCATTTTTGTAATGGCAATTTATATTTAGTAACTCAGTGTTTTGCTGCCTCATGCACTCAGAAATATTACACAACTTCTCTCCATCTGTAGCTACTTAACAGCATTTGAAGTTTTCAATATTGTTTGTGATGCTAACTTGTTGACTCCACTGAAACATTTGATTTATATCTTTGTTTTCTTCATAAGACAGTTTTTCTTTCACAATAATTGCACTGCTAATTTTAAGTGACGGCAGTTTCTCTCTCTCCCTTGTTTTTTAATGTAATGAAAGCTATACCGAATACAGAATTGAACACCTATAAATACATATACAATACCTTGGTTAACTAAATAAATCATCCAGCTGATTGAACCTGTTGCCTGAAACACTGTAGATAGTGTTTTGAAACACAGTGCTACAACATTACTGGCACTGTATCTGCATTTTATGTTTATAGCCATTTAAGATGGCAGGAATTGTGATTACTGATGTATTATCAACCAGAAGCCTGAATGCTGTGATAAAGACAACCAATGCAATTAAATCATCGATATACTTACTACTAGCATTACTAAAGGATATTTTCTTGTTGACGCTGACTAAAAAGTGCTTTGATATAAAGCATAATAATAAAAGAGGAGTTGACTTAAATAAAACAATACGACAAACTAAAATAACAGCAATTTCTTATCACTACTTATTATTAGCCTCTCTGTACATATTTTGCAAGTAATTATTTTATTCTAACTATAAATGAAAATATGAAATGTCAACACTTATATGAGCAAGTCCTGAAACAAGGAAACTGAGTAGATGAAAAAATGTAGTTCTATATACAGAGTCCAAGATGATCATTTTTCAGAACATTCCCTTTTATCTGAGGAGTTGGTATATATAAGTTTGGGGAGTACAAGTTTAAACGAGAAAAAGCTATGTTCGATATTCTCTATTCTTATGCATTTTCACTTTTTTTTTTAATCGTGTCAGGACTCGGTGTTACAAGTACAGAAGTTTCAATAAGAAGCTATATGTGTGTGTGTGTGTGTGTGTGTGTGTGTGTGTATATATATATACATATATATATATATATATATATACACACACACACACACACACACACACACACACACACACACGTTTCTCCAGCAGCAATAAGAAGTAATCATTTGCCTGGTACATTATGTATTGATACAAACTCTATAAATTCTATTAGCAGAACTTTTCATTAGCATTCTGTTTTTTCCTATTTCAACTGATAAGCAGTGGATCAGACAAGAAATATCCTTTATCTGAAGAGTTATATGGTAGACAACAAAATATCCATTAATAAAGATGGGGGGGTGACAGCAGAATGTTAATACTGTAGAGGCAAGGATTTGAAGGGATAAGCTGTACAACTGCACCAACGTTAACATGTTACAGATGCATCTCTCATAGGACACACTACTACTATACATGTCACAGTTTAACGAAGGTCTTAAGAAAGCTGTTTATGTTAGAAGGCATGTTGGGAATGTGTACATGTAAATGCCTGCCAAAGGCAGAAGGACAATAACTAAATCTACCAAACCTTAAGAAATCAAGAAAACAAGATACATTTTTCGCTGAATGTGTAACATTTAATTTCTGTGCAATCACATTTCATTGAACAGACAACTTGTGACATGAGTATCATCATCTATTTATGATACAACACTAGGGGTCCTGCATTCATACTAGGATAGTGAATGCACTAAGCAAGAAGCAGAAAAGTTCTGCAACATACTGCCATTATATTTCTGCAAAGGGACTGTAAACAGGATGTACCTTTGCAGCAGATGCATTATGTCAACTAGTCTGCACACAGCTGCACAAGAGAGATTCATGTTGCAGAGAGATGAAGCCACAACTGTGGTCTGCCCAGTGTGAGCACTGCAGGAACTAGATGAAGCTCACCAGAGATACAGAGTTATGTTCTGGCACATATGCCCAAACCTACACCAAAGTACTATACAAGCATTTATATAGCTTCATGGAATCAGGAACACCAGATAGGATAAAGTCTTCCTCCTCAAGAAAAAGTAAACATATTTGGTGGACATCTGCAATAAATAAACTGTATAATAAAAGGAAAAAGTACACCCCTGGGATTCCACCTGTGTCCCTGCTAGACAGAAGCATTGGGTGCTGACTTGTCGGAACATGGGCTACATTCTTGGCTAGGCTTGTAAGGGCCTTAGGGCCAATAGCCTAGTAACTTCCTATGATCCTATGGAGGAACTGGGAGCTTGCCAGGAGATAGGGGTGAGCAGCAAGTTGTGAGTGATCACTATATAATGGCCACCTTGCAGACACCAGGTGGTGTATCAACATGAATGATTGCTGACAGGTGATTTGGCTTGCAAAGCTGTAAAGAAATGCTGTAGCTAGGAGTTCAGTGCGTGTGAGAAGTAGCATGCCCACAAAAGTGGGCCCAGCATACAAGACATGCTTGAGCAAAGCTTCCAACTGTGATGAATGAGGAACATAAAAACATACTAGCCACCAAGGTAACAGATCATTACTGGTTCATTCTCCTTCACTATCGCAACACAGCCATGGTGAGGAATGGCTAGTGTTGGTTGTGAGGGATCTGAAGGATAATAGGACAGGGAAAGAAAAAGATAAAAAGTTTGCAAAGATCAGTACTGACTCAGAATTAAAGAAACAAAACCCATGCAAAAAAGCATTTTGCAAATATTCTGTACAAAATAGCACGTAATTATAACAAATTAAGTTGACTGTAGAAAATGCAAAACTATTCATTAAGCATCTTTTATGCATTAATATCACTAGCATGAGGAGAGAAAAGGGACACTCACTTGTTTAAACGTATTCTTTTGAATTACTAAAGCACATTCTGTTTAAGTAATATATTAACATATTTGGGATACTTTGTTGCATCTGAAAGTTCTGTATATAAACAGTCACAGAATCATGGTGGAATTTTCAAAACGTAACCAAGGACAGGCACATAAGCACTCATATTAAACGTGATACACAGATTATGAAGTAGTAGGCACTGTAAAAATGTATTGCTTCTGCCAGATCTTGAGCCAAAGCACATTAATTTACATTATATATAGCCATAGATCTACATTAAATGAAAAAGCTACTGCTTCTGGAAACAGTTTTACGTGTAAAAGGGTAAAATTAAGAAATGACTTCTTGTGTATGGAAAAATTAAAAATACCACCACCAGCACAACTGTGAATGAGTTTAACAAGCAATTCTGCTAACATCTTGCCATGTGAAAATCTTAAACTGAAAGGATAGCTGTCACCCAACAGCAACATACCTAAAGAAAGAAACAGCATTATAGCAACCCTGAACTTTAAGTGAACATGCTTTCAGACATACCATCTAAAGCTAGCAATGTTAGCACACTTTGGAAAATGCATTTCTATTAATGAATATGAGAGAGAGCAGCAATAATTAGACACAGTGTGAGGGAGTGGAAGAGAGAGAGAAAGTGAAACAGAAAAATTGATCAGCAATGAAGACTAACTTCACCTGCTGCTGACAGCTTAGCTCTGTCACTGAATCGTATACAGGGAAGGGGACAAGAAGAGAGGCGGGAATAACAGCATTTGACATGAAGGCTTTTCATCCTTAGGGCTACATTATAGCACCACTGTGGTTGCTAGCCACATTTTTTTCTTTCTTCTATTTTGGAAGCATGTGTCTGCAATGCATGAGCAGATGATATGACATTCCACATTACTTAATATCATCCTTTGCATGTTGCAAAAATAGTAATTTAGCCCATAGGACGCAAGCCAGTTTACATACATTATAACATTCCAGTGGTAAGGACCACATCCTGCTCTCCCCATAGCACAAGTAATTCTGGCGATAAATAAACCACAGTATAAGCTCCCATATGCTAACATTTTCATTTACTCTTAGAGGTAGAGTTGTTGTCACTTTGAATTTCTGTCCTCGTTATTATGTGCTTTTTACTTAAATCTAACTAGACCAAAAGAACTGCTGCTATCCATAAACATCTAATAAAATAAACAACATGTTTATAAGACATATTTGGTTATACTCCAGATGCTGGTTAGCAGTAAAATGTGTGCATAAACTCAGTGTGTCCAACAGATCATGTGTTTAATTGCATCTTTAATACCCCTAATATATCAGTGTGTCCAACAGATCATGTGTTTAATTGCATCTTTAATACCCCTAATATAACATTTGACAGTGAGGAGCACAGGCAATGACCCAAAGCTCTCATGCCACTCCTTTCAAAAGACATCTGTACTTTGAGATCTTCAACTAGTTTTGACAGAAAGACAGATATGAACAATTTGCAGAACATTGAACAAGCATATTTGCCTCCAAGCTTACAACTAGTCCTAAAAACCCATCCATAATATAATTTAAATCAGGAGCCAACAATTTTATTTATTTTATTTATTTTTATTTTACATTTGTTGACCGGGCTAGTCTGGCTGGATACATGTCCATTTTCAGCAGAGACCCGAGGAGAAAAGCTCCACTATATACTAGTAAAAACATTCAAACAACTAAAAACTTAAATCAAATGCACTGATCATTATTCAAGAATAAATAAAACAAATACTCACATAGGAGCAGATCACTTGTATGATAAGAAAAATGGCTCTGGAAATGAAAGACGTATTCTTAGTGTATCTACAGGTTTATCAACTCTTCCAAATCAGCAACTGCCATTTTTTTCCCTAGAGGTTCCTATATTTAAGGATTGATGAGAATCCATGACATGACACCTTAGTACATAAACATATCAATCCCCATAACTACTGGTTTTCCCACAGCCACTAACAAACACTCTCGTGCAAGCAAATAACAAGGAAGATTTAACATTTCCTCTGTCAACGTATGGTATATCAAGCTTGCAGATGTCCAATTTACAGGAAACCCCAAACATTAAGACCAACTGGATGGACTGCCTACCTGCATGGGGATGATGGGCAGAAATTCCTGACCCAAGAAGAAGGGCCCTCTTCACCTATCAAATGATATAGTAAGAATGTATCTGCAATATCAAACCAATAGGTCATGTGATTAGGATACAACCCAAAAAATAATCCACCTGAGAAAGAGGGGGCCAGAGGATGTCTCCAGGATCAGCAAAGTCAGAAAAGACTTGACTTCTAAGCCACAGATAGGAGAAAGGTATCTGAGGAAGGGAGTCAGATGGGCCACAGAAACCAAATCCTCTAAGAGAAGACCAAAAAGACATTGGTGGTAACTACTGATAAAGAAAATCAGATTGACTGTGGCCAAAAACAGCTAGAACCATCCACGTGAAAATGAAGCAATGATGCATGAAACCAAGAGTGGAATTACCTGAGGTATCTTCCTAGAAAGTAGTACCATAGATCTATTTACTCATCCCACCCAGTTCCTGCCCTCAACAAGTAACTGTGAGATGAGTGAATACTTGAGGGATATCAACCATCTGCTGCTGGCCAAGGTCACAATATCACCTGTGGAGAGATGTCCCAAGTTCATGGCATGGCAGCACTGTTTCTCTCTGTCCCTTCTGATTTAGGGTAAACAAATCAGAAATGGGTTTTGGGCAAAATAAAAATAACAATTCCAGACACACGGCTGAACACAAAATATATCCTCATCTAGATTGTATGAAATTTGAAACCAAAGCACAAACCAAGTAGTACAAAAATAAGGCCAGTAACTAAATGAAAACCACGGATACGTATAAATACACACAGTTGTTTACTAATGATCAAGCGCTTTCGTCAGGAACTCTGACTTCATCAGAATAGTGAATGCATAAAACACTAAGTTTAAATACCCTCCCCCAGCACTAAATTAATTACATCATATCCTGTAAAAGTTAACCATTAAAAAAACATGTTAATAACATTGCACTGAAACTTATTATGCATAAAATGACTGACATCACAACAGCCATAAAAAATCACATAAAATACATTGATTTAAATTTCAACAATGTCATAATACTGACCCTCTCATTAAGGCCAGGCCTTACGCTAGCATTTAGTTTGATTTGCCTCTTTAGTTTTAAAATTTCCAAGTAGTGTTCCACTGGACCACCCCGGGACCTTAAGTCAACATGGTCAATAGCGCAGAACTTGAATTTATGTGTGGGAAATCTCTCAACATGATTATACAAAGCATTCCTATTATTTTTCTGTTTAATGTCATATAGCTGTTTGTATACCCTTTGTTTAAGGGCCCTTTTAGTTTTTCCCACATAAAATCCATCACAGGAGTCACACTTGGCAATGTAAACCACTCCTTTTGAAAAACAATAATATTTCCTCTTGGAGTATATAACCCCAAAGTTCTTAATGAAAATACTGTCCCAATCCAGAATAAGGGGACATCGTGTGCACCTACCACATTTAAAGCAACCACCATCTCTGTGTACCTTCCCACTTCTTTCTAACAAACTGTTAAAATGTGCCTTTCTTATACACTACTATTGGTTCATCTCCTATAATCCTGTTTACCTCATCATCCAAGGCAAAAATCGTCCAAAATTTCTCTATGATATTTCTAATATCATAGAAATTAAGCGTAAAAGAGATGGTAAGGGCCCTTGAAAACTTATCCTGTCTATCCTCACTAGGGCTTAAACTGTCTCAAACACATTAGATAAAAGTTTAACTAGTGCACCAGTTTGCCTTTTGAGTTTAACCTCATTTTCTATTGTGTTGACAAATTCCAGGGGGTACCCTCTTCTTGTTAACATCCCCTTCAATGTCTCACATTCCCTATGAAAATCATCATCCTCAGAGGTCATTCTGGCAACCCTGACATATTGTCCTTTGACCAATTCCTTTCTCTGATGTTCAGGGTGCCAGCTTCCAAAGTGCAATAGTGTGTTTGAATAGGTGGGTTTTCTATACAGTTGTGAGATGAACACCTTTCTCCTATAGTCTTTTAGAATAGTCACGTCCAAAAAGTTAAGTTTATTGTCATCCTTACTCACTGTGAATTTTAAAAAATCAGTAGTGGTATTAATGTATGTCACAGATTCCTCTAAACTTTCCACAGAGCAATGGCTCAGAAAAACGAACTAAATTTGGATGATAATGTGAGTAATACAGAGGAGACAGCTGGGACTTTAGACCAACAACTCAGGCAGTTTCAGGACTATATCCACAAGTATAAAAAACTGCAACTGGAAAATTCGTATTTACAAGAGTAAGTGAACTGCAAACAAGTTCCAAAGGGGCTGAGACTCTGGAAGTTCCCTACTGGACTCATTAAGCACTCGCAGCTACATTTGGACTTGATTTCTTTTTTTTAACAGGGAAGGCTGTGAATTTTCGAAGTTATTAATAGCTGACAATAACAGAAAAAATTACATTGTTGATTAGGGACATTGATAAAATAGAAGCAAGTATTAAAAATAACTTGTTATTTGAATGTAAAAAGAGAGACTTTTAGAACATTTTTAAAATTGATGACAATGGTTTAATAGATTTAAAAGTTAGAAAACAACGCAAATTAAGGAGAGGGGCAAGGGGGATTATGATGCTGGCAAGGCATATCCCGACCCCCCAGAGGGACAGCAGGCCCGATATTTTGACAGGCCATCTATTGAAACTAATAAGGGTTATAATGAAAATACTGAAGCAGAAGAATATTTAAACAGGGATGTCCCTTTAGATCCCCCAATGTTGAGGAGGTCCGAAAGGATCAGGAATCAAGAGAGAGATGAGATCTGATGGCAACAGTTATGGGCAGGAGAACTACCAGGAATGGTGGAGGGGGAGAACGGGACCCTATCGCAGACAGTAGAACCCTCTGAAGTTGTGGTGTCGACTATTAAGAATGTTGATGGAGACGTTACAATATACAACTATAGTCAAGTCAACGTGGACACAGACTGGACCAATTTATTTGCTAAGGGCTTGAATTTTGTCCCTGAAAGAAATGCCAATTTGGTTGACACTATTTTGAATTTGAAACTGTTTAGCAGGAAACTGAATTTGGCTTTGTTTTTTGGTAACAATAATCGTGTGGAGACTTTGGGTATACCATATAGACCTAGTACCTGTATACCACCCACCCGTTGGTTTCTTTATATGAAACTATGTGTGACAACAAGATCAGAACACTACTTAGGTGTAACAACAAGGGGGCCCTTAATAATTTGGATCAAGCTGAATGGGGGCTCGTGTACGACATAATATGTAACCAGAACATCAGGTTAATGAAACCAGATAAGTGTGTGGGGCTCATCATAATGAATGTCTCTGATTATAATAGCAAAATGTTTGATTTACTGTATAGTGAAACCTATGTAGAAGCTTCCATTAATGAAATGAATACTGCTTACAGGAGTATTGTCCTTACAATGGAGGAACTATTGTTAAACGTTAAATTAGTTTGGAAACTCATGATTTCTTACGAGTTTAAGTGCCCTAGGACACCAACTATCTTTGGGATTCCAAAGACAAAAAAATTCATCATCAACTCACCCCTTCGCCCAATAGTGGATGCTAAAGTATCTAAAACCTTTTGCCTAGCTAGGTATATCGACACCAAAGTTAAGGGTATCTTGGATAAAAGACAGTGGGTCATTAAGGACTCATGGGACTTTCTTAGTAAAATTAAACCTGAAATGGACGAAGATGGGTTGATTATGGTCACCATGGATATCAGGGACCTGTTTTCCATGATACCGCATGAAGAGGGGTCGAAAAGGTTTTATGAATATTTAAATTCAGATATGGGGCACGGTACAATACTGACTCTAAGAACTTGCATGGAACAAGTTCTAGAGAACAGTTTCCTTAGTTTTGAAGGTCAAATTTTTAGGCAAAGACAAGGAGTGGCTATAGGAGCATGTTGTGTGCCAGCATTCACTAATATAGTGCTGGCCCACTGGGAGGACCAATTTATTATGAATTCCAACTTTAGAGAATCCTGGGCCCTATATGGCCTCTACCTGGATGATACAGTCCTTCTGTGGAAAGGTGGTGAGGAAAGTTTAGAGGAATCTGTGATATACATTAACACCACTACTGATTTTTTTAAAATTCACAGTGATTAAGGATGACAATAAATTTAACTTTTTGGATGTGACTATTCTAAAAGTCTATAGGAGAAAGGGTGTTCATCTCACATCTGTATAGGAAACCCACCTATTCAAACACAATTTCACTTTGGAAGCTGGCACCCTGAACATCAGAAAAAGGCATTGGTCAAGGGGCAATATGTCAGGGTTGCCACAATGACCTCTGAGGATGATGATTTTCACAGGGAATGTGAGACATTGAAGGGGATGTTAACAAGAAGAGGGTACCCCCTGGAATTTGTCAACACAATAGAAAATGAGGTTAAACTCAAAAGGCAAACAGGTACACTAGTTAAACTTTTATCTAATGTGTTTGAGACCGTTTTAAGCCCTAGTGAAGATAGACAGGATAGGTTTTCAAGGGCCCTTACCATCTCTTTTACGCTTAATTTCTATGATATTAGAAATATTATAGAGAAATTTTGGACGATTTTTGCCTTGGATGATGGGGGAGGGTATTTAAACTTAGTGCTTTATGCATTCACTATTCTGATGAAGTCAGAGTTCCTGACGAAAGCGCTTAATCATTAATAAACAACTGTGTGTATTTATACATATCCGTGGTTTTCATTTAGTTACCGGCCTCATTTTTGTACTTCTTGGTTTGTTGTTTGAAAATTGCAGAGGTATTGGTTCTGAAATAGCTTTGTTATGCATGCAAGCAGGCTAACTGGAAGTTAACTGCATGAAGGCAGACATTGCACAACAGTGGTGGCAGAGGTTGCAGAGATGCTCCTCCATAGGTACCTTCTTAGAATAAAGGAAGCAAAATGTAAATAAAAGGCCAAGTCTGAGCAATTAAATAAAACAGCACTGTAAGGGGAATTCATAGAAAAATGTTTTACAGCTGACATGGACTGTAGTTCACTCCTAAAAGTCAGAAGACATGCTTCAATGATGAAGCTGATGATTGGAAGATGATGATGATGGCCTGGCAAGTATGGCTGAAGTGCAGCGGTAGGTCTAATAAAACTGTGATGGACATTTTATTAGTATAAATACAACCTTAGGTCTCTCTTGAAAAGAAGCCACAAGCCAAGTGTACCTGAGTTGGTTAACAAAGGATACAAAATAAAGAAAAATAATAAAATAAAATAAATTTAGTAACATTTTAATATAAAAATCAAGGTATTGTTTAGAGCTTGACCCTTAAGACTGACATCCACTAATATTCCAGGCCCGAGTCTCCACGCCTATTTAAATGAGCACAAGAAACAAAGAAAGACAATATAGACAATCACTTCCAATACTGCGTTTTGTCAGTGGGGACACTGCACCACCTTGCCAGTATTTTTAACTGTATATATGGGTCAGCAGAGAGACACAATGTCTGGGAAATAGGTTCATAGGTAGGTAACTAGGCTATCGGCCCAAGGGCCTAAGTAAGCCTAGCCAACAATGTTCCCTGGCTTACGCCACCCAAGAAAGTTATTTTCCTGTGCCACTGTCAAGCAGAGACACAGAAGTGATCCCCGGGGTGTATTTCCTATTTCCCATCCACTTATCAAGATTTTTCTTGAAGAGTGCTAATGAGGAACTTTGCTTGACATAGATAGGTAGCTTGTTCCAGAGTATGGGAAGTCTCTGGGACAGAAATCTATCCCTCCAGCATGTCCTGTTTATTGTGGTGACAAGGTTTAGGTCCCTAGAGCGTGTAGCTCGGAGGGATTGGGATTTCTTTAGGTGTAGCATGTCCAACAGCTCTGGGTTTCACATAGCTTTATATGTTAGGCAGAGATCACCTCGGAGTAGGCGATATGCTACGGAGTAAAGCTGGAGTTTTTTAAGACAGTGTAGGGCATCTGTTTGAGGTCAGCAATCCTCTGTGAGTTACTTCTGTGGCCTTTCCAGCTGCTGCAGATGTCTTGTGAGGTACATTCCAAAAGGGGCGTTGTACTCTATAATGGGTCTAATGAGGGTCAAGCAGAGGGGAACAATGACCTCTTTTTTCCTAGATGAGAACCCTTTTATGATGAGGTGTGCCATGTAGAAGGATTTCCTGACTACTGTGGCGATGTGATTATCAAAGGAGAGACTACTTTCCACCTGGGTCCCCAGGTCTCATCACACATTCTGCGTTTAGTAGACTGCCACCTATGTGGTAGTTCATGGGTACAGAGTTTTTACTTTAGCTATAATTACAGAATGGGGGATGGTGTCTAAAGCCTTGGCGAGGTCAAGACAGGCTGTGTGAACCACCTTACCCTCGTCTACAGCTTTGGTGACTGCCTCAAAGAAGTCATCTGGTTCAGGAGTCATGATCTGCCTTTCAGAAACCCAAACTGGGTGGGATCTAGAGTTTGGAGGTTACCAATGTCTTTGTTTATGAGTTCCATGATGATACGTTCCATGGCCTTACAGACCAGGCTCTTCAGGCTAATAGGGCGTTAGCTCCTGGGATCAGTGGTGGCTCCTCCTTTGTGGAGTGGGATAACTGTTGCTGTGCGCCATTCAGTGGACACAAAGCCTGATGTGAGACTATGATTGAACATGGTGCTTAGGTGGGGAGCCAGTTAATTCTTAAGTTTATGTAAAACGCAACCTGGGATGTTGTCTGGTCCCATGGATGCTGTATTTTTGGCTTTAGACAGTGCAGCTTTTACCTGCATAGTTGTGATTACAGGGACTCTGCATTCTTCCTGTATAGATATGGGCCCTTTAGGGGGTGAGAGGGGGGGTAAAGTTAACACTGAACCTATCTGCCAGGACGTTGGCAATATCAGTTGATTCTGTAATTTTCATGCCATTGTGCTGTAAATAGGCACCTATCAGTGTCCTAATACAGCAGGAGTAATTTAAGAATGGTAACAGGACAGATGGGGAATATTTTTTTTTTCAATAACATGCTTTACATATTCATTAGCGTTATCATAGGGTAAAAGTACGGTCATGTCACTACCATGATAGCCAAAAGTAGAGACGCTACCGATCATCACTTGAAACAGCAGCAATATGCATAGCGATATGATAAAATCATATAGAGCAGGCAAAGTAGCCAGAATAATATCTGAATACCAACAAAATCTACATGGCAACAGTGGGGAGGAAATGTGGATCTACATGGCAACAGTGGGGAGGAAATGTGGATTATGAACTACTGACCTTGCTCTTGAAAGAGTTATGTACAGTGGGTTTTGGCTGATTTTCACATCTGATTATGTTACTTAACATGCAGAACTTTACAGTCATGTTATTTAATCTGTGTATTTGTTAGCAGTCGCCTGCTTATAGGTTCATAGGTGTTTACTAGGCTAACAATTACAGGGGCCTTTTTAAGCCTAGCCAAAGCTTTGCTTGTAGCTCTTAAAATCATCTGGTTTGTGTTAGATTTCTTTGTGCTCAGAACGACTACAGGTTATTTGGTCCTTTGTTTTAGGTACGTGGTGCATCTCTGACAGGTACCTTCAGGGCTCACTCCATTTCTGCAATTCCTTGGACCCTGGTAGAGGTATTTCAGCTCTGCTGCAGAGGCACAGGGAGGAACAAAGCAAAGGCACAGAACAACTCTGAGCAGGGTGTCCTGATTCTATGAGGTTTGCTTTAGGCCCTCCTGTGACAAAATCAGAAATTGACCACATTTCTGTGTGATACTCAAGGACACTGAATTATATTGCTGGCCAGGAACCAGGACCTGAGATCTAACAGTGCCATAATTTGCAATTGTTATATTCAAACAGGATGTTTTTCCCAGGTCACATAATGGGTGTTTTATTCAAATACTACATACACAGTAAGACTGGCATTACTGCCTACCTCTTGCTCAGTGCTTTACTTACATTTTTGACAGGCTCGGTTCGATTAAGTTTGGCCTTATGTGGTGGTCTTGGTGTAACTTGGAATCCAGATTTTGCAGCATACAAACTATAACAGCATTAAAGGCAGCCATCCATTTTAAATCAAGAGTGACCTTCATTCATTTCCCTTGAATGCACCCAACACATCTATGTGCATCATAAGGCCAGAACAGAACTGTGGCCTTTCCTCTTTTATTTCTCATCTCAGTAGCATAAAGATGTTTCTGCAAGAGTGTACGGATTTCCTCACTAACTCACGCAATCATTCATCCAACCTGGTTGGTTTTGGATAATTTCAGCATCTGCAGTGATGAAGAATCTATGGCTTATGCCAAACTTTTTACAGCTGTTATGAAAGGGTTTATATCCAAATTCAGGTAATTGTTTGTGTCACTCAAAAGAACCAACACTCACTGGAATTACTTTTACAACTTGAGACGGTCACTTTATACACCCCTTGCTCTAGTGCAGCTTTGAGACATCCCTACTTAGCAGTTCACCTACTACTGCTTTGTGTGCAGTTGTTGTTAGCGAACAGCATGCTAAGTCAGTGACTGAGGCTAGTGCATCACGGTTCTCAGATGGTATGAGTGGCTTTGCACTTGTCAACTTTGTGCTCTTCCCCAAGACAGTATATGCAGTGCTGCCACAGGTCTTGGATGGTAACCTGATGGCCACACAAACAGCTCCTGTACTGGAGTTTAGGCATGTAAATACAGATGCAATGGTCAGGACAGTAAATTTGTGTAAGTTGTCACCATAACAGTAGACGTCCCACTTCTCATTGTTGCAGTATTATTTACAGATGGGATATCCTGCTGAGGACAGCCAAATGTCTGGCCAGCATACCAAACCCTTATCTCATTCCAGCTACTGTACATCAGACACATACCCTATGTTCAAAGTGTAAGGTACGCAAGTGACTTACGAGCGCCTAATCAGCATAACTGAACTGCCCTAGAAGAACCACAACAACTCAAGAGGAAAAGGTTGACCATGTGCATCCAGAATGGGAAGAAAGAGAGAAGAGGAAGAAAAGCAACCGAAAAGAAACCTGGGGGGGGCAGAATACTGCAACAGTGAGAAGCAGAACATCTACTGCTATGGTAAGATGTGACACATCTGTACTGTGTTCTTCCTTATCACTGTTGCAGGACAAATTACAGATGACTGGATGGGAGAAAGGAAATTTACCCCAGGGATCATTGTCAGTCGCCGTGCTAGACAGGGGTCCAGGGAAGTAAATAGTGTGGGAAGAAACAGCCAGTGAATTGTTATGGCTAGGCTTGTATAGACCCTAGGGCTGATAGCTTAGTACCAACCTATGAACCCTAGGGCTGATAGCTTAGTACCAACCTATGAATCTAAGATAGGAGAGGACAAATCTAATGGGGAAGAGGAAAACACAAAGGAGTCCTCTAAAACTGAATGAATGATGGCCCTGACGAAACCCACTCTGGATCTATAAACGACATCAAACCTGAAATGTTTAGTAAAGGTATACACAAAGGACCAAGTAGCAGCTTCTGAAATGGATCTAGTATCCAAACCCTTGAAAAAAAAGACACCAGAAGGGGCCACAGCCCTGATAAAATGAGCACAAACTGAAAAAGAAAGCTGTTTGCCATTAAAAGAACAGCAAAAACAAATGTCCTTAGAAATCTAGGAGAGGTTGTTTGCTTAGACACAGCTAAACCCAATTTTCTGGCATGAAAGGAGACAAAAAGCATGCTAAGAGTTCCTGATATATTTAGTTTTATCTAGTTAATATCTGATCTGTCGATGTAAATCCAAAGTGCGAAGCATCCCCTCACTATCATTCTGGGGAGAAGGGAAAAAAGGAAAATTAAATGATTGATTTAAGGTCAAATCATTAATCACCCTCACATAAAAGGAGGACTGGTACAAAGAAAATGCCTGTCCTTGTGAAAAATGAAAAAAGGTGGGGCTGCCACGAGTGTGTGGAGTTCAGAAACCCTCTAATTCAGAAACCCTCTAGGCATAAGTAACAGCTACTAACAGCACAGTTTTCCAAGTACAGTGTTGCAAAGAAGAGGAAACTCCAGGTTCAAATAGAGACTGAGTCAATTTCTCATGAGCAAAATCAATGTCACAAGAAAGAGGAATAGGTTTTCTTGGAGGCCCAATATGAAGGATGTATTTCAATAATTGTTTGACTTCAAAACTAGAAGGCAGTGCTAGACTCAGAGTCAGACAAGCATAAATGGCTGACAGATGAGCTTTAACAGATGAATATCCAGGCCAGAAGTGAACAACTTACACAAGTAAGAAAGGACCGTAGAAATACCCATAAAAAATGGGTCAGGCCATGTTTGAGACACCAAATAGAAAATTTCTTCCATTTACCACATAGGATTTTCTAGTATTGGGTGTTCTGACCTCCTGCAAAATCCAAAGCACATCCTCAGAAAAGTGAGGTTTAAAAGGAATCAACACTCTATCACGCAGAGAGTCAAATGAAGGGTGGACAAGTGAGAGTAAATGGGAGATGCCTTATCTTGTGTGAGTTGATCCATCCTGTGAGGTAACTTGTGATGACTACCCCTGGCCAAAGGGAATAGAAGGGGTAGCCAGTACTTTCTGGGACAAAAGGGAGTAACCAGCAAGAGTTTGGGTTTACCCCACCAAATCTTGTGCTGGACTTTTGCCAACAGAGGAGGAGAGGGATAAACATAAAGAAACATCCCATTTCAGGAGAAAGACATGGCATCCACTTTCCAAGTAAGATGACCTGACACTCTAACATAACCTGGGAAGTTGTCTGTTTAGAGGGGAGGCAAAAATATCTACTTGAAGATTACCTCACTGATGAACAATGTCCAGGAACACCTCTCTTTGAAACATCCATCCATGAGGATATGCTCTAGACCTGCTCAGAGTTTCCGCCACTAGACTGTACTCTGAAGGTATTCAAACTGCCTGAACAGTCAAGCAATGGCAGATAGTACAATCCCAAACCAGTAAAGAAGGGATGATTGGTATACCACACATGACTGTGGTATTGTCTGTAAAAATCCTTATGGGTCAGGATTCCAACGGGAGTGGGAAGCATGGAAAGCCAAAGTCAGAGTTCTCATTCTCCTTCACATTGGTAACATCTGCTAGTTGTGGGGAAGACCAAACTCCCCCTGTACACAGACATTTCTGGAGCAATTTCCCCAGCCCAGATACAAAGCATCTGTGTACAGCTCCTGAGAGGGAAGAGGAGCCTAAATAGGCAGATCAGAATTCAGGGAGATCTAATGAATCCAGCAGTATATTTTGAAAAAAAAAAAAACAAAAAGCAAGGTAATACAGGAACAGGAAAATCCAGAGGATGGCAATGCTGAAACCAGATGGCTTTGAGGTACCAACGAAACTTCTTCATATGGAGTCTGGCAAAAGGAACTGTAGGAATGATGGATGCCATAAACCCGAAAGCTCAAAGGAATTTGCTTGTAGGAAGCACTGAAAGAGGAGGAAAGGATTGAAAATAAGCCGTCAAGGACATGACGTTGGAAGGAAGCTGCAGAGCCATTATTGGCACAGTCTGAATCCTACAGCCTGGAAAAAACTGATATTGAGAAGGAATCATCTCAAACTTTTTGAGGTTCAAGGTGGACTATAAACTTTGCAGAAGAAGCATTGTAAACTCAAGATCCTGATGAAGATGGTACTGGGAGGGAGCCTGAATCAAAAGGTTGTCTAAATAAGAGAAAATCTGAATTGCCTGAAGTCAGCAGAAGGCCACCACCAGGGCTAGACACTTGATAAAAAGCCCTGGGGTTGTACAAATACCAAAAGTCAAAGCACAAAATTGGTAATGTGAGGAAGACACAGAGAAACAGAGACATTTCTTGAAGAGAAGCTGAAGAGGTATGTGGAGGTAACCATCTTTCAAATCCACAGACAGCAAGAAAGCTTGAGGAAGCAGCAGAGGGACAAGAGACTGAACAGTCAGAATCCTGCAGGAAGGAACCTTCAGAAAAGTGCTGAAGAAGAAACATCTAGAATGGGCCTCCAAGACCCCTCCTTCCTAGGAATCAGAAACATCCTGGAATAAAACCCTATGTCCTTTTGAGAGGAGGAATGGGTTAAATGGATCGCTGCAGCAAAAGAACATGTAGAATTAGAGGAAAATGAGGAAGTTGACAAGGAGGAGGTTGGGGAAGACCCAAAAAGGGGGGGAAGGGACTTCAAAACCGAAAAATAACCCTTTTGGATAATGGAAAGCACCATGAGTCTTTGGTCACTCATTGCCAAACAGGAAAGGACAGAATTAACCTGAGGGAAAGAAGAATCTGGCTGAGAGGTAGAAGTGGCTGAATGTCAGATGGAAGCAGATTTGTCAGGGAAAGAATGTTTTCAAGTCTTAGAACCCAGAGAAGATTTATCAGGAAAAATCCACTTCGAGGACCCTTTACCTCTATAGGGCCGTCTTGGCTGCCTTTGAACAAAGGAAGGCTTAAAGAAGTAACTCTTCTGGAAACTAGAGACAGGATACAAAAATATTTACTTCAGATCTTGCATAATTTTCTTTTTGTCTCAAAGGGGCTTAAACAGCTTAGCCACAACAGATACAAAAACATTTTAGTTATCCAAAGGTGAATCCAAGATGTTTGACTTGATATCATCAGGGACAGCCTCTAAGCATAACTAAGACTACCTTTTCTCATCAAAGACCCTTTGGCAGCTGACCAAGAAGAGGCTTCAGCAGCATAACTTCACTTTATAAAATGACAATCCACCTGAGAAGTAATGTCCAACAAGGAAATGGCAGAAGACTTTGCCTCAGAGTCAGGCAGATCAATCAGAATACTGTCAAGCTGACAGAGAAGAGCCAGCACATACCTAGTCACGAGTCTGGTAGTTAATGGCCCTGAAAACTAAAGTAGCAGAAGTATGCACATTTTCCCCACACCAGCCCATACCATGAATGTCCTTGTCTGAAGGTAAAAGCTTAAAGAGGACAGCAATTTAACGGCTTGCAGTAACTACGGAAATCACAACAGGGTCAGAAGAAGGGCTTTTATACAAAAGAATTTCTGGGCTTTAGGGACTTTCTAGAACCCATCAGGGTTCTTCAACGCACATGGCTGGGAATCAGGGGCTTGAGAAGCCATGGAGAAAGTGTCCAACAAGGCATCCAACACAAGGGGGACTGCAAGAGGATGGGGCGAATCAATTTCCAAGAGTTTGCAGAACCTCCTCTTCTGGACATCCGAAACTTGGGAACAATCCTATTTAAAATGCTCCATCATCCATATCAAACTATCTCCAAAGGATTATTCTTCCATAGGGGAATCTGGAGAATGGGAATCCTCTTCCTCAGATCCAAAGGCAAGAGGAAAATGCAGTTGAGAAGAGTAAGATAAAGACTTTTCACCAGAATCTAAATCTAACTCTTCATCAGAGGACTCAAACTCCCAATTCCATTTTAAGGAGTAGAGGACCAAGGGACAGAAGGAGGTACTGACAAGCTTTGAGGAGGTTTTAAAGCAATAAGGGCATTAAAAAAGGCCTGGAGTGGAATCCTGCCATTCTTTGTAAGGATCGTATGTCCCAGGAGCCACATATGCCTGGTCTTCTATTTCTTTTTCAGGGGAACATCAGCCGTAACAAACTTTGGAGGCTCAGACCCCTGCTTAGATTCAATAAAAGTATCAGGGACTTTCTAAGTAGCATCTGGGGAATTCCCCTAGGCTACAAGCATATTATTTCAATTTATTATAATCTATAATATAGCTGAGAATGAGGCCACTATACTCTTTTTTTTTTATATTATATATATTATTATGATCAGTATTTGGTTCATTATTATTCAGTTCTTTTTTGGTGTGGTTATATAATATATAATATATACTATATATATATGCTTTATTACCATATGGTTGTTTGCTGAATTCCCCTAGGCCCCTTTGATATTATCAGCTGCAGTTCTTCCTCAATGTCTGCAGGAGATGTAGGCAGAGCCCCAGCAGATGTGTGAGTAGGCAGCTCTGTGTTGGCCACCAACTGAGCCATATCAGAGGGAGCAGGTGCCAGGACTGGACAATCCTCAGCTTATTCATCCAATCTGGAGATGTCCAGAGAAGGCTGGACAGCAGCAGACTCAGGCTTCTTTTTAAGCGAAGGCTGAATGTCAGGGTGGGTGGGCTCAGAAGCCATGGCACCCTGGACCAAAAGCTTCAAACACCGATTCTCCAAACAAATAAAAATGGATGACAAAAGGGAATAAACGTATAACAAATCCCACACTGGGTATGGTCATGAGAAGCACCCAAAGCAAAAAAGGCACTTGTCAGGTCTACCTTTACGGGGAGTCTGCCTCCCACATTCACATCTCCCCTTCCTGGATGACATGAACAAATATATAAACACAAATAAACTAAAAAAGGAAGGACAATATCCCAATGGGGCACTTGTCTTTCAATGCTCATTAGTTGAACCAACTTGGAGAATGACCTGTAGACCAAATTCATAGAGAAGCATTCAGATTGGTGGCAAAGAAGCTCTGAGGATTAGGCTCTTGTGTGCAATTTCTGTACTTTATGCCTTGGATGTAAGAAACAAGTCTGACTTACGATGCCTGTGTGATGTACCCACTCTCAGCTAGTAATTAAGGAGCCTGAATCCAAACCATTGTTACTGGAGAGTGACATTCAGTTGAAATACAAATGGATACACTCAGTATTTCCAGATGCAGACCTCACTGCATCAAGCACAATTTCCCTTAAGAGCACACAGGGAACACAGTCAGCCCGGAGCTGGATTTCTTTGTATCTCTCTCTCTCCAGGGCCCCCAGTAAGGCTCCCCACTGGTATAGCTATAGGGTTAGGTCCTCAGCCGAGTGTCTAAGCCAAGTCCTCCAGCACCCTCTCTGTGAAGCAAGTGCTTCATGTCCCTGTTCCAAGTAACTAACACACACTCACACCCGGGAAAGACTGGCACAAGTTACCCACTCTATCAACTTTCCCAGACTATAAGGTAGATTCACTGCCACCAGTCAGTTACTATAAGGCTCTTAAAAGGGTATTGAATTATACTGAGTGAAATTAATATAAATGGTAATGTTGAGCAAAGGGCAAGGGTTTCAGAAATAGCCAGCGTTATCACCAAATAAATATATGCAAATACTCTCAAAAATTAAATATTTTCTAAAAGGACCAGCTACAATGAGAAGTTTAAATATATTTAATAATAAATAATAAAATAACATGAAAATACTAAATATCTATTTACAGTAAACACCAGAGATTCAACCACAGGAAATATTAAAATAACACAGATAAATAGATTCACACAGATACAGAAAAACAGTACTTAACTAATCTCACTATAGTTTCCTGACTAATCTAAAGAGTCACTATTACCTGGTTCCCCTACTAGAGCAAGGCAAGACGAAGTAGGTGAGGGATCCTTCTATATCAGGTTCCAAGTAACAGACTGCCTCTGAGACTTCAGTTTCCTCTAATAGTAAAACATTATTTCTCTACAGAATGACATCACATACATCTGGTCATCTGACTTCTGGTTCCCATGTACCCCCCCCCCCCCATTGCTAGAACCCATCAGGATTTATCTCATAGGTATCAATAACACACACACACACACACACACACACACACACACACACACAGTCTTGCTAGGAACTACTGCAGCTCCTGGAAGTCACAAAACAATTTCAAAACTCCACCTTTTCAGAGTAGCAATTAGTTCATCCCAATGACAATGCAGGAACCTTCCTAGTACAAACTTTTTGTCTCTGGCTGCATTCAAAACTGTGCGATAACATCTTTATGGCCTAGGCCCAGTAATTTAATGTTCTTACTATTTTCAAAGTTTGCTGCAGCTGGATTGCAATTAACATTTTCTCTTCCAGTATCCTCTGTTAAAACATATACATTCAATTCAGTTACAATACAGTCAGGACCCACTGTTGGTACATTTTTAACACGAGTAACTTTACAAATCCATTTGAATACAAGCATCTATACAAATCAGTTTGATATTCAAATAACATAAAATTCTTTACTAAATTCCAGCTAGCTGTTCTGGCATATGTTACACATCCACTGTTCTACTTCTTCTGACATAGATGGCAGTATCTCCTACCATCACAGCCTGGAAGGAGAAAAGGCTTGGATGCGCTGGCTGGATGTTTGGTTATGCTCAATAGGATATCTGATCTGTAAAGATTACTGTAACAGTGATAAGAAAAGATATCTAAACTATGGGAATGGCAAAAAGAACTGTCGTCACTGTCAGCATTATGGCTTACAAAGGGGGGTTGTTATGTCATGGAGTGTATCCATATAGGCACACCTGCATATGAAATTTTACAAAATAACTGGCATATTTTGTTTTTTGATTGGTGATGAAGGTATAGACAAACTAAGATGCATCATACAAGATCTTTAAAATTAATTTCTTCTCTGAGTCATGGGGCATTGATTGAAGGTAATGGTCTTGTTCGTTAACTGAATGACTGTCTGCTTGTGACTTTCATTCTGAAGGCTGGGCTCAGACACTGCAGGCTTTTCAGGGATTGTGTGTCAATACGGATTGCTATTAACACACCAGGAAAGCTGAAAGGACTGGCAGAGTTTATTCATTAATGGCAATCAAGAATGATACGGATTTACACCTATTCCAAACTCCCCATCATAAAGTGGCCAGCATGTGGGCAGGCATGTACAAGTACTACTTGGTCCATCAAGGATGCATCCATTGAAGATTGGTTGGGACAGCCATCTAAGTTGAACTTCCAAAAAACATCTGCATAACAACTTATGCCGAGGTTTGCCCATCTCAGAATTACTTACAACAGAGAGAAGAATGCAACAGTCTCCTCCTGTAATGGGTTGGGGTAGGGTTAAAACCCCTTCAGAAAATAACAGTTTCAGTTTTATTCAGTTGGGTGGACCTGTATAAATCAAGCTACCCGTTCCCATTTTTGCACATGGGGTTTTCGTGTCACCTCAAAAGTGACAATCATCTACAGCCAAGGTTTACACCACTGGGTGGTTACCCCTGCCGCAGCTGTTCTTCGACACCATAATTCACATGGGCACTTGCATATGGCAAATTTAGCCTGTCCAATCTACTTACTGCACCTCTTTGGAATGTGGGAAGAAACTGCAGCGCGCAGAGAAAACCCACATGAACACAAAAAAAAGAGAGAGAGAGCGCGAAAGAGAGACCAGTTGCAAAACTACTGGCCAGTTAGTTTAACTTCACTAACTGGAAAGCATTTTGAGAGAGATGCTTATTGGATCTTATACCTAATTCTGAGAATAGTAAATAGTATAAATACACTAGATACTGAGCAACATGCTTTCACTAAAGGAAAATCAACACTGAGAAACTTGGTTAATTTTTATGACTGTATTACAGAAGCCTTCGCTTAATCTGGGTTTATTTCCTAGTGCAATTTATTTGGACCTTCCAAGGCTTTTGATAGCCTACCACACGTAGTTACTAAGAAGTGTTTTAAGTTATTTTACAAGGTAGATTGGAAACTGATTGCTGGGTAGAAAACAGAGCATTAAGATTCAGAGTGTTTACTCTAATTATCTAGATGTAAAGACTGGCATTCCGTAGGGATCGACTTTAGGCCCTGCCTTGTTCAATCTGGTATTATGAACACTTACTAAGAACAAAAAAATATTATGTATCAAAGTACACTGATGATTGTAAATTTGGATTTACACTACAAAAACCTTCTGACATAGATGAGCTAAATGAGTATCTAAACTTAGCAAGTGGGCACAGGACATAGGATTACCATTTAGTACAGACAAGTACAAAGTTATGTATTTTTCAAATGAAATTATTAAACAACCAGTTTACTTGATGACTTCTCAACTGGAGGAAGTCAAGGAATATAAAGACTTATGACTAATGATTACTTCAAAATTTTCTTTTAAATCTCATTCTGAGCTAGAGCTACTAAACATATGGGCTATTTGTTAAGGAAACTACCAACAAGGCATGAAAGCGTATTAACAATAGTATTCAAAACTAATATCAGACCTCTACTGAAATATAAAAATTCCTTCTGTGCTTATACAAGAGGACAGCTGAGAAGGTTGGAGGGATTTCAGAGGAAATTTACAAAAAAAATTAAGAAGCTGAAGAACATGGGATATGGACCACAATGCGAGACATTAAAATTATTTAGTGTCTGTTATTTGGTTTGCACAGTGATGCAGTGGATAATGTTGTCGACTCACAGCAAGGGGTTCCCTGGTTTGATGCTCAGATGGGGTGTCTTCTGTGTTTGGACCTGTCCAAATGATCTTTGTTAAACATGTCTTTGACAGATCTGACCATATTCAGTGTCTGCAGTAAAACACTTATGTGCAGGGGCTGCAGAATTTGGCTGACCTGATGAACGTCTCATGTAAGAAGATGTCTGTGAGCCAATGGCAGTGGCTGGCTTCAAACAGTGTAACACTGTACGCTGCTACATCATATGATGCAGGTTATGAGGACAAGCAGGATGGCCTTGCAGTGTGGCATTTTATTTTGGGAATCTATGATGGGACCACACTAACCAGGAATAGGTCACAATGAGCAAGTTTTATTTACTGCTGCCCCATGGGAATTCAAAGGGTTTGTAAAACTGTACAGTTTGAGACAATGGTGTGTATGTGACAGTGGTTTGAAATGTAGGTTTTCTTCCCACAATGTTATAACAATGGAATTAACTATTGGAATGCCAAGCTTCACTAAAGTGTAATGTTCTTTTGGTCTCATAATCCAGGAGAGAGATCTATACACAACAGATAATCAGTAGAGGAAGAAATGAATCACAGGGGAACTAAATGATATATATTTTTTTGTGGAGTCTGGAGTTTAATATTATACTTAAAGGTAAATACTAGGTATAGATAATTGGACTGTACATTCTTTTTTCATATTTACAATACAAGCAGTTCAAGTGACTTGCCACAGTAGTGATCATGCAAAGTGACAACACACCTTTGACACCTATCAGAATTGAAGTAACAGGCCAGACAGAGATGGTCTGGCAGTAAGGATGAGGAAGAAACCCCAAAAACCTGTAAGACATATTGATGAGGGAAAGAATGTAAAATTACCCATATATAAATGGGCTACTCATGTGCCAGTGTCATTTTGCCGTGGAATGCATGTAAAATTTAAGTTACAGTAACAGTATTGGTAGCTCAGGAATGATATCAGAAGAAAAGCAGTTGGAAGAACATCTACAAGCAGCTTGCAAAGGAGAGTAATATTGCAGTAGATGAGTAAGGAGTATCACTAGGTAGCTAATAGGTAAACAGCCTATTTCCCACAATTTCTGAGAATAACTTGGACTAAGCTTCAACTGCCATACTAGAACAAGGATGAGGTTTCACTCTTTTGAATGGCTTACCTTGTGGCTTCTTATGGGGTCTTTTATCTGTGTGTTGGATCACCCCAACAGAGGGAAAGCATTCCAGCAGTGCTGGGTGACAGTCACATCACAGCGAATGCAGACTTGGTTAAGCTAGGGTACTTAATGCAGTCAACAAAATACCCAAAGGAAAAGGCACTCATCAGGCTGACATACAGCAGAATAAAACCTCTATTTAAAAATTGCCCAAAGCAGGTAACACTCCACAGCCCATAAAGAAACCTTTATTAAAAACAAGTCAAGCACTTTCGTCCCTGAACGTGTGGGACTTCTTCAGAACAGTAAAAAACAATAATGACAAACTTTATATAGTTATAAATGCTCGTTAATGCTACATTAAGAGTATGAGAATGACATTCAGATGTAAATGACAGAGCAACCCCACAGCAACAAATCACCTACAAGTGTATGCAAGAGGCCAGGAATGGTAACACAAAAACTTCATCTTGTACATGCCATCGGAATCACACAGGTGTTTATCAGCTGAGCCTTTAATGTGAAAGCAATTCTTGGGGACAGTGAGCTTTCTCAAGGATGAGATCCAAGTCCTAATTAACAGATAACATTTCCCTACCCAGCATCGGTGGTAAGATCCAGAAATAACTAAATTAATAAAGTGGGAGAGAGTCCCTAATCCAGCACTAATCCTCATATTCAAACACTTATGGTTATGGGTGGGGAGAAGGGGAGAGCCACCTTGGGCCCAAAGTGTTACAGGCTGTAATCAGTAGATGCAGAGCAGTCTTCAGAGCAATGCATTACCAACATTAAGAAATTAATGCTGGTACTGCATTTGTGATCAAAACTGAAGTGCTTAGCACTCCACGTGAGGCATAAACTGTAGCATATGTAGCAAGCAGTTTGCAATAGATGTAAAGGAAAGAAGAACTTTTTAAGAACTGGAATTGAAGCACTTTATTGATTCTTGTGTGGCATAAACTGTAGTGCTGTTTGCCACATTCGTACCAAGAAGTTACTACAGTTCAGAGCAGAGGACCTTTTTTTTCCAGAACTGGAGCTGAAGCACTTAAGTACTTCAAGTGTGGCATAAACTAAACTACTGCTTGCTACAAATGAAGAAAATAGTTGCTACAGTTCAGAGCAGAGGACATCTTTTTTTTTCTCCTCAACTTAGTGTTAGGGGGTGGCGCCATATCTGGGTATGGCACCAGAAGCCAGTATGGCTAACTATACACAATCACATTATGATCACAATAAAGATCACCGCTGCAGTACAATTCCTTATGCACAAGAACAGTACTAAAGCAGTTAGATCTCCAAGGGAAAGCCTTATCCAGACAGTGCATAGGCATCTTATGACAGGCAGAAGATTCTAGGCTCATCTCTTGGTAGGCTTGAGTGTTCGTTAGTGTCAGTGGCTCAAAAGGTCGTGCACACTTTTTTGAAGGAGGAAGAGCAGATGATTGGGTCCAATTCACACATCAGATGCTTAGATTAATTTTCTAATATTGGCATTGCAGCATAAATGGTGTGTGTGGGGTTCAGGCGCCTAGGCAGTGAAACATTTCCTTATGGTACATTTGACTGGGGCCACATGGCTGAAGTGACATTTAGCTGCAGAGAAATATGTCTGTTTGCAAATTCCCTGTGGGTAAAGAGAAGCATACACTAGTATGTTTACAGCTTTAATAACCAAATGAATGGTGGCAGAAGTAGTAATGAGAGTTGTGCTCATTCTTATGTAACTACAACATGTAGAAGTGTGCTACAGTATGGAGGAAATCCTGCAGGATACTGTAGTCACATTTATGCTCCAATATGTGTTTTAGGTAATGTTCCCTAGACACTGTGAAGGGGGTAGTGGTCCACGCATTCAAATTATAAAGGCACTGCCCATTGTACACTGCATTTTACTGCCACATACATGCCCTCTGGCCAGCCTGCTGCTGATGCCTGCCATATTGCCTGCTGTCTCATGTTCCCTTGGGGACCATGGACATTGTTTTCCCCCTGTGCATTTGGTTACTGAAGTTGTGAGCATGGCAACAAATTCTTCTCTTTTCCCACAGGGAATTTGCAAATAACCATATTTCTCTGCAGCTGAATGTCACTTCAGCCATGTGCCCCCAGTCAAATGTACCACAGGGAAATGTCTCTCTGTCTAGGCACCTGAACCCATGTGTGTGTGTGAGGGGGGACTCGTATCTTTAACATCCTTCTGAGGAGATGTTAAACCCAGGTCTCATCTGCTTCATTTGGTGGTAGGTTAGGTGGTACCAAAAGATCCCACTATAGTTAAAGAAAAAAACAGTACACGTATATTTTATTAAACTGATCATACAAAATACAGATATAAAACTATGTACATATAAAATTCTTACATGTTATATAGAGAGGAAAATGCAACATGTGAAAAGAAAAATATAAAAAATAAAGAAAACCTGCAAGTACATATTTTCAACTCTCCGACCTTTACATTGTAGCCATAATTTAGTTAACTTTCAATATCACCATATTATTCAACATGTTACAGAGAATACCACTGCCTTATGGAGAGCTAAGCAGAATATAATCAAAAAGTTTAACTTGTTGATGGGATAATGTAGGATAATGGCCATAAAGAATCAGTATTTTTACCTTTCGTAAGGCTCTTAAGTGTGAGTGTATCTAAAGAAAGGCACCAAAGAAAATCTTCCCTACTCAAAACATGTTATACCCACTTAAACAATGACATCACCACACAGTTTAACTAAAGAAATCCCTTTTAAGGGGTTCATGAAATAAAACCTTTCCATAAGGCAGTAGTATCACGTTTATCTGTTCAGATTTGCATATCACGTTTATCTGTTCAGATTTGCAGAGTCCTTATTTAGTTTCCAGCCAAATATCTGCCCATTATAATCATAAAAAAGATATTCTTATTACAGAAATTATGTTTCCCTTCCCTGATAGTCTCACAGTATCCATTATATTTAGAACAAAGACAAACCTTAAATGTCTATTGACAAACCACAGTAATATTTGTATTCCAAAAATTGATGAAAAGATGCCAAAAATAGCACTACAAGTTCAGAACCGTATCCTGGTCAAATGGGGCCCTAGACAGGGTAAAGGACCAGGCTTCCCCCTCCCCCACACCCAATTCCAGTGTTCCATTACTTGTCTTTCTTCCCCAGTTATCATAAATACTGTTCAAAACCGTCAGTGGACAGACTATATTCTTCTTTACATTCAAAAAGAGGACAGAAATGTGGATTGAATTTAGAACTTTTAATTTACATTTTGCTGACTAGGTTAGTCTCACTAGGCTAGTTGTCTCTTTTCAGGGGAGACTCTTAGGGGTACTTATATTACTGGGGGAAATTTGGTCAGGGCATCTGAGAACCTCCCCCTTCTGTTACCATTGATCATTGAAACTAAGATGGAGGCTGTGAGTGGAAATGACCCAGAGAAGGAGAAAAAAATAAATTCAGAAGGAAAAAGATGTTTGGAGGTGAATATTGTGGTATTAGGAGGTTAGATGACTTTGTTTTACAAAAACATGATAGAAGAAGCAGGACCAGAAATGGAGGCCATGCAGTAGAATGTGGTAATGGACAAAATATTTGGCAGTGAAGAGATGAAAGATGCTGTAGTTGATGGTGTAGAGACACAGACAGCATATCTGGCTACTCGATTAACTGAATTAAAGGGCATTGTCTTTGTTGGGCTTCAGGTAGATGGAACAGAGAGCAGTAGAGAGAGAGAGAGAGAGTGACAGCAGTGTTTCCACAGTAAACACTTATTCAACAGCAGTAACAGGTTCAGGTGAAAAACTGCAGGAAGAAAAGGATGTTCAAGTGCAGAGCAGACAGGCTGAAGATGGTGACAGCTGGAGGAAAAGTCCTGTTATGAAGGCGAAAAAAGTATGAACAGTAAATAAACACTGTGTTTTTGACAATGTTGTTATGCCCTTAGGATTCCATTTGTCTGACATTAGGGCATTAATACATACAGGAACTGAACCTTTCTGTGAAATAACTCTTGAGGCATTTGCACTAGCAGAAAATGTGTTAATGAATGTGAAAGGAAAAGTAATATAGCTTCTTGGAATAACTATATTTATCAAAATTTACATGTACAGTTAAAAAAGGATGTTGCAATTTAGAACAACTGAGACAGAAGAGAATGAATGAATTATGTTTTTCTAAGCTTATGTCAGGAAGTGCTTGATATTAAAACAGTTGTAGATGACAAAAGAGTACGGATTAGGGAATGGGAAGTTTATGTAACTTTAAAAACAGAAAACAAGTCACAGCATGTGCCTAACGTGATAGTAATACATGAGAAAAAGGGAGTGTTAAGTACAGTGGGCAGCAAAAACACGTTTTTCTGAGGGGATGAATCACATTTAACCCAGGATTGTACAAAAGGAAGGTGTGGGCAGTGTGGAGAGTTTGGAACCTCTAGAAAAAATGTAAACCATATTGCAGGAACTGTGGAAGTGAGGCGAATTTTTGGTTTGATTGTCCACAAATTAATGAAGACAGAGAAAGTAAGGAAAATGATGGGAAATACATTTTCCAAGCAAACTGTCCTTTTTGTCTAGAAGCATCTCATGACAATACACCTGGCTCTATTTGCCAGGTGTTCATTCTGAAAACCCTTCATCGTAAGCTTTCTTCGCTTTCTTTGCATCTTGAGAACCAGCATCATAAGCCTCTTGTTAAAGATGCAATGGAGGGAACCCCCCCCCCACAAAGGTCAGCCATTAGTGAAGAAGAAGGTGAAAAAGGAGCGACTGGACTCTTCTGCTGTCCAGGCTCTGCAAGGTGTTTCTCCTGAGGTTGTTACCAACCTGGAGGCTTGCCAGGCAGTGCTGTTGAATTCCTCTACCACGACCATGATGGAGGCCGGTGAGGTTCCGACTGGCAGCATGTCCGATGAGGCTTTGCAGGCGTACCTTTGACATTCAGGGGGAAGCACTGTTGATTTTATTCGAGTTTTAGTTGGGGGAAGTTTCTACTATGGTTCTCGACTGCCGTCCTGGGATGGAGTCTTCTCAGTTTTTTGGAGGGGGTGTACCCTTAAAAAAGAAGCATGTTTCTTTTGCTCCTAGTGATCCTCAAAGTGAATGGCAGGCTTTCATTCAGGGACTATTTTCTGCTTTAATGTCATTAAAACCTCCTCAAGGGGTTTCAATTCCTGCTCCTCCTTGGTCCTCAACCCCCCCTTAAAAGGCCTAGAGATCAGGATCCTTCTGAGACTAAGTCGAATTCTGAAAAGAATCCCTGACTTATTCTACTCAAATTCCTTCTCCTTTGGACAATGGGCCAGAGGAGGAGGACTTTATTAGTTCAGATGCTCCTTTTGAAGAAATTTCCTTTGGGGATACACACTATAGGTTGATGGATTTTTTATATGGGATTATGCTCAGGTCCCAGATATCTATAGGAGTTGGGAGTATCCTACAGCTGCGGCTGTTCCTCCTGTTTTGGCTGCTTTGCTGGATGTTTTTTTCAATGCATCTCATGCTCATGATTCTTTATCCCCTGCTCCCAAGAAGCCAGACAGGTTTTATAGGTGCCTGAAGATTGTTGCTTTTTTGTAGTTTTATAGGTGCCTGAAGATTGTTGCTTTTTTTGTATAAATGTCCTGCTGCTGACCCTTCTGTGGTCTCTGTAGCCTCTGATAAGCCATCTCAGTTGCTTCCTTTGCCCAAGTTACTGCCTTCTAACAAAGATAGCAGAACTATGGAACAGCTGGTTAAGAAGGTTTATACTTCTGATATCCTAGGTTTTAGTGCTATTAATTATCAGACCCATATGTCTAGTTATGTGTTGGCTCTTCTTCTCAGGCTTGTCAACTTATTTCTGATTTTCCAGAGTCTGAGGGTAAACCTTCTGTTCTTTCCTTGCTAGGGACTTCCTTCTCAAGTCATTCATCATTCTATTAAATGTAGTTATGATGCGGAGGATGCCTCTTCTAGGGCAGCTGTTTTTGGTTCAGTTATGAGGAGATATTCTTGACTTAGGCTCTAGCCTCTACCTGATGAAATTTAAAGCTAAGGTAATGGATGTTCCCCTGGATTGTAAACTTTTGTTTGGGGAAGATGCTGCTGGTTTAAGTCCCTTCAGGATAAGGGTAGAGCTTTACAGGATCTTAAACATGTTTTTGTTTCTCCTGTACCTAAATTTCACAGTAACTATAGTGCTAAGTCTGCCTTTCTTTGTAGACATTCCTGCCCTTCTGCTAAAGGCAAGAAGAGTGGCAAATGGGCTCCTGCTGCTAAGACTACTCAGTTTTCAGGGTTTCCTAAGCCTTCCTTTCCAGACAAACCAGGTGATGTATGACTATTCGTCTCCTCCCAGCCACATTCCCCTTTCTCTTCACCTTTCTTCTTCTCTTCCTGCTTGGCTTCAGATCACTCAAGATTCTGGGGTTTTGTCGATCATTTGTCAGGGGTACTTCATGGTGTGGAAATCTCACCCTTCTTTTATGGACATTTCTCAACCTCTTCAGGAACAGCTTCCCTTTTTCCCAGAGTTTCTTCAAATTCTCTTAACACAGGGTACTATTCAAAAGGTGCCCGTCTCCCAAAGGGGGAAAGGGTTCTTTCTCCAGGCTGTTTCTAGTGCCAAGAAAAGAAGGTGCTTGGAGACCTATTCTAGACCTCTATCATAAGTGCCTTCCTTTCCGATGTTGTCTCTTAAGATTCTGTTTCCTATACTGCTCCCTCAGACCTATATGGTGTCTCTGAATCTCAAGGATGCTTATCTCCATATTCCAATCCATCCTCTTTTCAGGAAGTTTTTACGTTTCTCTGTTTCTTCCTGGCATTTTCAGTTCTCTACTTTGCCCTTTGGCCTTTCTACTGTCCCAAGTGTGTTCACCAAATGCCTCGCTCCTGTGATTGCTTTTTGCAGAGTTCAAGGGATCCAAATATTTCCATACTTAGAAGATCTGTTCACTTAGGTGTCCTTTCCAGAAACTCTTTTGCAAAATCTTCATTTTGCCATTTCCCTTCTTCATAGCCAGGGGTTCACAATAAACTTCACAACATATTCTCGGACTCCTTTTCAGGATCATGTTTTTTCTAGGGTGCATTATTCAGTCAGTGCCTATGATAGCATCCCTACCACTCTGGAGGCCTTAACTCTCATTTCTTTCTTTCATACTCTTCTTCCTCTGGCTTCCATTACCACCAGGGAATTTCTGAGAGCTCTGGATTTCATGGTATCCACCATTCCAATGCTCCCTCTGGCCAAACTCCACATGAGAAAGTTTCAGTGGTTTCTGAAGTCAGTGTGGCTTCAACATGCACATCCTCTAGACTTCATAGTTCCTCTTCTTCCTTGTCTCAGACAGGGTTTTCACTGGTGGATTTGGGAGTTGTCTCTCAACCAAGGGATCCCTTTTCATCCCCCTCTTCCCTCTTAGGAATTGTTCACAGACACTTCAGACAGGTTGAGGGGGACAACTTTTGACTCCCTAAAAGGACAGGTGGTGTGGTCACCTCACTAGCAGAGGGAGCACATCAACATCAAACAGATGAGAGCTCTTCTGCTGGCCCTTCAGGCCTTTCTTCCTCTTTTCTCTCCAAGGCCTCTCAAGGTCTTCACAGACAATACCACAGTGATGTGATATAGCTACAAACAGGAAGGAACGAGATCCTACCTTCTTTGCCGGTTGGCACTAATGGTGTGGGATCTTGCTGTCAAGTATCAAGTGACTCTTCAAGTGGTTTATATCCCTTCCAGTCAAAACATTATGGCAGGCAATCGGAGCAGGTCCTTAACTCAGTCCCATAAAGGATGGTTCACAGGGATGTGTTTCTGGACATTATTCACCAGTAGGGTACTCCTCAAGGGGATCTTTTTGCCTCCCTCTGAACAGATAACATCCTCTGTTTTGTGCCAGAGTCAGGTCCTCCCGTATAGAAGGTGGACACACACTCATTCTCGTGGAAAGAGGTATTTCTTTATACATTCGCTCCCCTTCTTTTCATTCTGAAAGTCCTGTTCAATATTCAACAGGATGCTCCCAAAATCATGTTGCTGACTCCCTTTTGGCCGTGACAGCACTGATTCCCTCTACTTCTGCATCTCGCCAGGGGCAATTATCACAAGTTACCTCACAGGGTGGATCTCCTCACACAAGACAAGGGGTCTCTTATCTATCCCTACCTGCCCACACTTCAACTGACACTGTGGGTGATAGGGTTTTGATTCCTCACAGACACCTTTTTTCTGAGGACGTGTTGCAGGTCCTGTGGGAGGCCAGGAAACCTACTACTAGGAAATCCTTCTTGTCTAAATGGAAGAGGTTTTCTATTTGGTGTCTGTCTCGTAATCTGTACCTACTTAATGTGGATGTTCCTTTGGGTCTCTCTTATTTGTATGAGTTTCTCAGTGCTGGTTTGGCCTATTCTTCTATTAAGGCCAACTTATCAGCTGTCTCTGCTTGTATGCCTTTATCTCCTCCTTTAGCTTCTAGATGTGACGTTGAACAATTTCTCAAAGGCATCCTTAATATCAGACCTCCCAAGAAGCCTGTTCCATCTCTGTGGGATCTTAATTTTGTTTTGGGGAAGTTGACTCAGGCACTTTTTGAACCTGCTGTTTCGGCTTCCTTGAAACATTGTTCTTGGAAGACTGTTCTGTTGTTAGCTCTTACTTCTGCCAGACGGGTGTCTGAGTTGAAGGCCCTTATGGCTTGTCCTCCTTTTTGATTGTTCATGAGGACAGTGTGTCCTTACATACTAATCCCTCCTTTATGCCAAAGGTGGTTAATGAGCTTTCCCTTAATCAGTCTATTAATTTGCGTACTTTTTTCCCCTCTCTGCAGTCTGACAGTAAGAGGGTGCTACATACTTTGGATGTGTATCCGCAACTCAGAATTTATTTGGATCAGACTACGACTATTCGTAAATCTGATCAGTTGTTTGTTTCTTTTCCTCCTAGATCTTTGGGTCTAGCTGTATCCAAGCAAACTATTTATTCTTGGATTTCTAAGGCTATTTCCTTTTGTTACACCTTTCATGGCATGAGCCTTCATTCTTCAGTCAAGACTCATTTTACTAGAAGTGGTGGCTTCTTCTAGTGCTTTTTTCAAGGGTGTAGATACTAATTCTATTCCTGAAGCAGCTACCTGGTCTTCTGTGCATACCTTTACTAAACACTACAAGTTGGATGGTATCTCAAGAGCTTTGGCTGGTTTTGTTAGTGCCATTCTCTATGGCTTCTTAGGGGACTCTTCAACTTCTCCTTCCCCCTCCCAAATTTCCTCTTGAGCTTTGGCACTCTCCCGAAGATTACGTATACTGCAGCAGTGAATGTAAGGACACAGTACAGTTGTGTAAAATTTTACCATAACACTACATGTCCTTGACTTTACTGCTGCAGTATTCACCCCCCCTCTATCCTTCCCCCTAATCCTTTCCTTCCTGGATGTACAGATTACCTCTTGGGTTCCTTGGACTGGTGTTCCTACTGGGGCAATCAGTTCTGTTTATGTTGAGCCTGAACTTCACCTTTATGCCCTGTGGTATGCAAGGAGCATTTGAGTGACATTCAGGCATACCTTTAAATGCAACAGAAAGTCTTTGGTATACTGGCCAAATGATGGGCTTCCATGGCAGGGAATCCCGAAGGTTACAAATACTGCAACAGTGAAAGCAAGGACATCTACCATTATGGTAAGATTTTACACAACTGTACTTTACAAAAAACTGAAGAGATTAAAATATTACACATAACTGTGGTGGTAGCCAGGAGAGTTTTGGTGTGGAATAAAAGAAAGGGGCAGAAGGTATTTAGAACACTAGCAGTGTATACAAATGTAACAGAAAGCAAAAAATGTTTGAGGAAACTCAAAATTATGTAATATTAAATATGTCTTATGGCAGTAGGAGACATAACTTCTGTTTAAGAAAGGTGAAAGGGAAAACAATACAAGATGTAAAAATGTTGAAAATAATGGTAGGCTAAGAATAGGTAAACAGAGATAATATACTTATAAGAAGGGGTACTTAAAGAGATTGATTATATTTTGTTTACAGATGACATGAAAAAAATAAAAGATAGAATTACATAAAGTTTTCAGATCATAGGGCTATATGGGCAACAGCAGAAGTGAATGAAAATGTAAAAAAGTAAATGGGATAAAAAGACTGACAAGAAAAAATGCAGGAATAGAAAGTCTTAAAAAAGAAAGAGTGCAACTGTTGGAAAATCATGTGATGAGCCATTTTGTGACAGTTTCATAAAGTGGTAGATGGTGTAAAAAAAGTTTAAAAAGCATATTTGAAATCAGAGAGACAGAAGGAGCAACAAAAGAAGGAAATGATATATAATAAGCAAAAATACATTTGTGAAAATAATAGAGAAAGAGGCAGAGAAAAGTCTTGAAGAAGAAAAAAAAATCATATAAAATAAATAAACAAGAATGATATTTAGACAAAAGCATTTCGTGAAAGGGAAAAAAGATGATTCTCCATCTTGGGGTAAGAAATCAAGATGTAAGGAGAGAAAAATGCATGTAATGAAGGATGAAAAAAAGGGCAGTTAAAATACAAACAAGAGGAAATTATGGATATAGTTGAAAGGTATGTACAGAATATGTATGAGAAGAATGCAACTGAGGTGTATTGAAAGTAAAGAAGATGAAAATGGGGGTAGTGGAAGAAATGGTAAAAAAGAATGGATAGGAAAGAGAGGATGCTATAAAGGAAGGTGAATGAAAAGTCCACATCAAGTCCAGAAAGATTAGGGTATAGTTTTAATAAGGAAATATCAGATGATGAAATGATGTTTATGTGGAAATATTGAATGAATGGATAGTACAATGTATAAAAGAAGAAGACATTTGTAAGGGGGGTATACAATTTATATGGAAAAAAGGGGAAGGAACAAATAAAAATCTGGAGACCAATTACGTTGGGAAATACTGACTATAAAAAAATTTATGAACATTATTCAGAAAAGAATGATGGGTGTCATTAAAGAAGAATTGGATGAAGCGGTGTATGGGATTAAAGGTAAAAAAAAGTAAATGAAATGCTAATGATGGTTAAGGAAATTGTTGCTTATTACATAAATACTTATAGATAAGGGGAAGCAGAAGGAAAATGTGACAGTATGTGATGTGGCTAAGACATTTGATAATATTGATCATGGGGAAATGTAAAACACTTTAAAAGAATGTAAGGTAAGAGAAAAATAAGAATAGGGAGGACAATTTATGGAAATTCTTGTTTGTCTGTGATGGTGACCATATTGTCAGGAAAAAAGATAAGATACAGAAGGCAGGTTAAGCAAGGCTGTCCACTGAGCATGTGGCTGTTCGTGAAAGCAATGAATGCTGTTATACAAACATGTACATCAACGCTAGAGGATGGTGGACAGGAAATTAAGGAAGGAAAAAGGTTACCACTAATTTTAACCTATACAAATGATTTGGTTTTATCAGCCAAGAAAGAATAGTTGTGTAAAATCTTACCATAATCATAGATGCCCTTCTCTCCATGTTGCAGTATTCTAACATGAGGGATCCTCCATCCGAGGGGACCTGAACGTCCGGCCCATCTACAAAAGCTTAGCCAGGCTGCTGTATAGAGCATGAAATGTCACACGTAAATACCATAAACCATGGGCCATAAAAGTGACATCTGCATCCATTGACCTCAGAAGTGAATGCCCCAGTTGGACAAGAGTCTAAGAATAGCTAATAAGGATGTCATCCAGTAAGGGGATAAAAAAGGAAAGCAGTCCTAAGTAGGGGAAGGAGGGAGGGATATGAATACTGCAACATGGAACAGATCTACGGTTATGGTAAGATTTTACACAACTATTCCATATCCTTCTCTTCTCATGCTGCCTTATTCTAACATGAGGGAGAATATCAAAGCTCAGCATGTGATATGGGAGGAGGAGATAGAGGACCCATTATGAGTCTATGCAGGACGGCTTTAGCAAACCTGCCCTAGGCCTAGAGATGTTGTCCAGTTTGTAATGTTTAGTAAAGGTGTGGACTGAAGTCCAAGTGGCTTTCTATAGACTGGAGGCTGTATTTAATCCTTTGAAAAAGCCCCTGAGGAGGCCACAGCCCTGGAGGAGTGGGATCTCACAGTATAAGGTTACTGTTTGCCATGGAAGTAGTAACAGAAGGCTATCATGTGGGAAATCCAAGAGAGAGATTGTTTTGTTGGGGACAGCCTTTCCCAGAGCCCTGGGGAGAAAGGATACAAACAGCTGGTTTGACTTTCTGATGTACTTGGTCTCGTCTAGGTTGAATCTAAGTCGTCTGTGAACATTCAGGGAATGGAGCACTCTCTCACGATCATTTTGAGGGAATGGAGCACTCTCTCACGATCATTTTGAGGAGAAGGAAAGAAAGTGGGTAAATGGATAGATTGATTAAGGGATAGTTTATTGACCACTTTAGGCATGAAGGAGGGGTTGGTGCAAAGATAAACCCTATCTTTATAAAATATTAAGTAGGGTGGGGCTGGCCATGAGTGCCTGTAACTCTGAGACCCTTCTGGCCAAGGTCAAGGCTACAAGAAGCACTGTTTTCCAAGTGCACATCTTTAAGGTGGCTGAGACCGCTGGTTGAAAGGTAGCACTCGTGAGTTTTTCTAGAATAAAATTCAGATCCCAAGGAGGAGGGATGAGTTTACTTGGTGGTCTGATGTGTAGGCCCCATTAAGAAAAAGCTTGACTTCTAATGCGGATAATATGGTGGGTTGAGAGGTAAACAAGCAGAGATAGCAGATAAATGGACTTTCACTGACAAATACGAAAGTTCAGACTTAAGTAGTTCACACAGATAACACAAAACTACATCTGCCCTAAAGGGATCTAGTTGTGTGTATACATCAAATGGAGAACCTTTTCCATTTGGCTAAGTAGGATCTCCTAGTAGTGGGTTTCTTGGCCTCCTGTTGGACAGAAAGCACATCCTCTGAATAAAGGTTTCTAAAAGGGATCAAAAGTTTATCACCGACATGGTTAGTCTGAGAGTTTGTAAGTGTAGGTTCATGAGGGATCCCTTTTGTTGTGCGACGAGATCCACCTTGTATGGTACTTGGGTGACTGCCCCTGGCCAGTGAAAAAAGTAGGGGGAACCAGTGCTGCCTTGGCCAGAAGGGGTCACCAACAAGATTTTCAGTTTGTCCTGTTGAATTCATCAGCAGGACTTTCTGTATGAGAGGGAAGGGTGTAATGCATAAAGAAACATCCCCTTCCAGAAGACTGTGAAGGCATCCACCCTACATACTTATGGGGAGGGGGCTGTTGTGCAGAATTACTCTAGTTGTCTGTTCAGAGGAGAGGAAAACATCTATTTGTGACATACCCCTCCGGTGGACAATGTCCAGGAAGACATCTCTGTGCAACATCCATTCGAGATTCTGAGATACTGACCTGCTGAGGGCATCTGCCTGAACACTGGTTTGTGAGGGGATGTAAACTGCCTGCAGCATCACTTTGAAGAGGGTAGCCATTTCCCAAGCTTGGATGGCTAGCCTGCAGAGCAAGTAGGATTTTGTCTCCCCCCACTTGCTTGTTGATGTACCACTGGACTGTGGTATTGTCTGTAAAACGTTTTAGAGGTCCTGGATGGATAAGGGGATGGAATGCTTTCAGGGCTAGGATAACAGCAGTCATCTCCCTGATACTGATGTGTGTCTTCCAAAGGCAAGTGTCCCATTGCCCTTAGACCTTCAGGCCATTCATAGTCACCCCTCCACCCAAGATCTGATGCATCTGTGTACATCTGTTGAACTGTGGGGAGAGGTCGTAATGGTAGTCCTGGGTTTAGATGAATTTGCTGGATCCACCACAGGATTTCCTTCTTGAGACAGGGAAGGAATGGCACCTGAAACTCTACTGGATGAGCATGTTGGGACCAAACATTCTTCAAATACCATTGACATTTCTTCATATGTAGCCTGGCCAGGGAAGTTTGGGGAGCATGGCTGCCATGAGACCCAGGAGGTGAAGGAACTCCCTTGGCTGAGATGGAGTTGGCCAGCAGTAGTTTTTGGAAGTAAGTGGTCAATGATGTGACCTTGTCAAGGGGAAGAAAGGTCTTCATCAAATCTGTCCTTATTCTGTAGCTCATTAAAATCTGCTCTTGGGTAGGAGTAAGGGAGGATTTGAGTTGGTTGATTGTGAAATCTAGCCCTTCGAGGAGGGAAATGGTGAACTGAAGGTGTTTTAACAGGGCATTTGACTGATCTGCCTGAATAAGGAGGTCATCCAAGTATGGGAAGATTTGAATGCCCCTCATCCTGCAAAAGGACACTACAGGGGCTAGACATTTTGTAAATACCCTTGGTGCTGTAGACAAGCCAAATGGCAAGGCAGTAAACTGACAGTGCAAAAACTGCACATCAAATCGCAAGAATTTTTGACAGGATGAGTAGACAGGAATGTGAAGATGTGCATCCTTCAGGTCTAGAGTGGCCAGGAAAGATCTGGGAGTCAAAAGTGGAAGGAGGGTCTGGAGTGAGAGCATACATAAGGTGGGCACATGCAGAAAAAAGATTTGAATGAACAGGTATAGGATGGGTCGCCATAGGCCAATCCTTTTTTGGGGCTTGAAAGATTTTGGAGTAGAAGTCTTGGCCTTCCTGTCCTGAAGAACCCTTTGGACTGTGCCCAGATGCAAGAGACATCATATGACTTTTGGGAGGAGATGTGTTTGGTCCTTTGGAGGTTGTGGGATACCTTTTTGGAGAGGGATTTCCACCAGGTCATGAAGTAGCTTTTTTCCACAATTGACAACACCCAGTTGTCTGAGGTGATCTATTGCAATGGGGGAAGATAGTGAGACAGATGGGCAGAAAGAGGTAGGTGATTTGGAGGGGTCTGATAGTCACGCAGAGGTTGACCTGTCAGGAATCAGCTGTTTGTGAAATGGCTGTGAAGAGGTTGGCCTGGATGAGGATGATTTCCTGGCACCTTTCCTAGATTTGGGAGTAGGTGGTGCGGAAACCTTCCTGACAAATCTTGGTTTGGCAGGAAAGTTTCTGTGAAACCTAGGCACTGGTGAGACAAAGAGGTGCTTAAGGTCCTGCAGCTCCTTACTCTTTTCCTGCAGGTATTTAAACAACTCTACTGACTGCTTTCCAAAGAAAAATTTATTTTCAAGAGGAGCATCCATAATCTTGTTTTTAAAAACCATCTGGTAATGGATGTAGTCTGAGCCAGGAGTATCTATGGAGCACCAAGGCTGAAGCAGCAGACCTGGCTGATGCTTCTATAGCATCATACCTGCATTTAATTGAATGTCTAGTGGACCTGAGCAGCTAAGGAGAGAGTGGAGGCAACTGGTGCCTTAATGGGAGAGTCTCATATGGAGAATAGCTGATCCATGGTCTGCGAAACAAGATCCAAAGCATACTTTACCATATGCATTTGGTAACTGGTGGCGAATGAAGTGTACATTTTCTTCACCAGTCTATCATTTTACTGTCGTTGTCTGATGGGAGTAAGGATGAAGAGGGAATCTGTCTGGATTGTTTGTCTGCCAAGATAGCAATCTCAGCTAGGTCTGCCATAGGAGGCTTGATGAGGTATGTTAAGTCATCAGGAACTCTATAGACCCTGTCTGGTCTCTTTGGAGCTGGAGGTTGAGATTCTGGTGCTTTTGAAGCTGAGGTAAAGGTTTGCAGGTAGGCTGGGATTACTGGGGGGGTGGCTGAGGGGAAGGGAGAGTTCACCTGCAGAAGTTCACAATACCTTTTTTTGTACTTCTGTCATTTGTGTGGAATCACATTTGAAATATTCATTCATTTCTGAAATTGTTTCTCCAAAGATTATATCTTCAGGTGGGGAATCACCCTCTAAGGAGTACTCTTCTGGAGAACAGTATCCCCAAAGGAGAGGCCAGTTGAGAGGCATATGAATGGGACTTGCCATAAGAAGAAGAGGAAGGGTCCTACTCTAGAGTCTCAGGTTGGGGTAAGGGGCCCAGTGAAGCAGGCCTGGGGCTCAAAGTTGGTAGAGTAGCAGGAGCTTGGGAGGAAGCAAGCTTAAAGGCCATAAAGGCATTAAAAAGAGACTGAGAAAATGCCTGCAAGTATGGTAAGCTTTCAGATGGAGCAGCAGGTTCTCCTGGACCAAGCCCATGAGTGCCCTGAGCCTTGTCCTGAGGTTTAGGACACATGTCACAACAGACTCCTTGTGAGATTCACACTTACCTTCCCATTGATCTTGAATCACATTTAGAGGTCCCCTCACCCTATGCCCATACAGTAACTCAAAGGGTGAAAAAAAATGAATTACTGGGGAACTTCCCTGTAAGCAAACAGATGGGGCAAATATTTGTCCCAGTTCCTCTTAAACTGGTCTGCAAATGCCAGTAGCATTGTTTTGAGTGTAGAGTTTAACCTCTCAACAAGACCATTAGTGTGGTGATGGTAGGGGGTGGTCTTTAGGTGCTTCACCCCACAGTCATTCCACAGGCAAGCCAGCAGGTCTGACAAGAAATCGGCACCTCTGTCAGTCAGTATTTCTTTTGGGAAACCTACCCTGCTGAAAATCTTTCTGCCTCAATGGATAGCAGAGCCACCGCCTCAGGGTATCTGGTAGCATAATCTACTACCACTAAGATATAGTTTTTCCCTGTGGAACTTGGGGTACTCTGAGGTCCCACAATATCCATATCTACCCTCTGAAATGGCTCCTCAATCACAGGGAAAGGCATCAAAGGAGCTTTCACCTTGTCTCCTACCTTGCCTACCTTTTGGCATTGCTCACAGGTCCTTCAGTACCCTGTTGCATCTCTGGAAATCCCAGGCCAATAGAAGTTCTGCATAATATGTCTCTTTGTACATTTTATGCTCATATGACCTGCAAAGGGAATATCATGGGCTATGGCTAGAAGTGCCAGGTAGTAGGCTCTGGGCACTACCAACTGCTGTATTTTCTCACCCTCTAGCCCTCCCTCAGGGATCCACTCTCTATACAGTAACCCTTTGTCCCAGTATACAGATTCCCCCTTCCCTTGAAAATCAGGTGCCTCACTAGCTACATCCCCTCAGGCCTTGTAATGTAGGGTCTGAGAGGTGAGCCTGTCTCAACTCTCTTTATAACCCTTCCCAGCTCCCCATCCACAGGAAGTCTGGTATTCTCTGACAGCAGTGACTCACTGTCAGCCTGGGCACTACTACTCACCTCTGCCCTTGCAGTCACTCTGTCCAAGGAAATATCAGTACCCACAAGCAGCTGTGGCTCACCTTCAGTGTCAATGCTATAGAGTAGCTCCCTCCCTGAAGTAACTACCTCACCAGTCCTGGCTGCAAGTATTCGGTCTGTCTGGGTCTCCACCAGGCTACCAGAATCACATGCTCATCTTCAACCTGACTGCGTGTAACTGTATGAACATACTGCACTGCATTATCAAAATCATTCCCTATCAGGGCATCTGCAGGGTGGTAGTTTGGAACCCTTGTTGTCTTGAGACAACCTACTGTTGGCATTTTGTCATTCCCACTTACTGGCTCTCCCACCTTTTGTTCTCCACCTTGCTTCCTTGGACATCTATATGCTACATGGCCCCACTGGTTGCATTTAAAACATTTAACCCTCGGTCCTGGATGTGTACCTGGAGTAGTGGCTTCCCCTGCTACTGGCAGACTCTGTGGGGCAGTCTGCGCTGCCCACGGTGAGTTCCTATTCTTGTGCATCTGAGTGAGTTCAAATTTCTTCCACTGGTACTATCTTGTTTTTGCTGAGTTCCCTTAGACCCATGAGAAGCACTGGGTGTCCCTTTCCTGTGCAGTGATGCCATGCTTGCTAGGTACAGGTCTCCTTTCTTCCACAACTCATCTACAGTAGTGCACTATCAGCTAACCAGATTCTCATGTTCTCAGGCAAAGTGCCAAGGGCTTGTTCCCTCACCAAAATGTCTGCCAGCCCTTCAGAAGTGGTGACCCGACATACACTCACATACCTATGAAAATAAGTGCTTAGTTCAGCAACATTTTCGCACACACTTTCATCTGCCTTGCGTCTATGCTCATGAAACTTTTTTCTATAAGCTTCAGGTGTTAACTTAAAACATTCTAGCAAACAATTCTTTACAACATTATAATTTAAAAAATCAGTGTCAGACAGTTTGGAAAGAACAGTTACAGCTTTACCATGGTGTAAGGGGGTCAGGAACTGTACCCAGTGCCCTTGGTCAACATTATACTGTTTACATACCCTCTCAAACATATGAATGAAACTATCAAAATTATCCCCCCTCTGTAAATTGTGGAAGAAATTTACTGACCTGTGCTGCTTCTGGGGTTCGGTTACTCCCTTTCCCATTACCTCCATGACTTTGCTGAAGAGTCAGCATCTCCTTTTTATGTTGCCTCTGCCTCTCCTCCTCAGCTTCCAGGTGTATCAGTCTCTCTGTTGTTTCTATTTCCAAACACCTGGCCTCCAACTCAAGTCTCTAATGCCAGATGTATTTTTAAGTCCTCTGTGGAAAGGTCGAACTGTCCATTTTCTGAGAGATGTACATCTCCAGGGCCAGTGTGATTGTCCTCTTGGCTGCTATTCTCTGATGCAGCTGTGACTAAAGATGCAATCATGTCAGCTTTAATGAGGTTGGCATGCAACAGTCCTTTAGCCTGGCACATCTCAGCCAAAAGGCTCCCTGTCAGCTTGCCATACTCCTCTGCTGACATCCATGCCTGCTCTCTCCGACTAACTAAGCTAACAAAAAAAAATAAAACAATTGTGATATTAACTTTGAATGTTCACTGCATGGCTGATTGAGAGTACAAGCACCTTCAGTGACCACTGTACAGAGGCTACAGGAATTAAATATTCACACTACTACAAGCCAATTAATATGTGATGTGGCTATCTCACCACTATCAACCAATTAATATGTGATGTGGTAATCCCACCACTGCCACCAATTAATATATGAATCCCCTGCACTGGCCCAATAATCAAAAAGCCTCAATCCTAGCACTAGTGAGGGACGTGCATATTGGGAGGATGACAAGGACACACACAGTAAAGTACAATTTCCCTTAAGAGCACACAGAGATCACAGTCAGTCTGGAGCTGGTTTCTCCCTCTTTCTCCAGATCCCCATTAAGACTCTCCACTGGCACAGCTATAGGGTTAAGATCTCAGCCGAGTAGCCAAGCTAAGACCTCCAGCACCCTCTCTGTCCAACCAGTGCTTTGTGTCCCTGCCAAGTAGCTCAGACACACACTTTGATATTTGATTGATATACAAGCATACACACCTGGGAAAGGCTGGCACAAGTTTACTAGCCATGCCCTCTTCTGCCCAGACTATAAGGTAGTACCAGCTGCCAACAACAGCCACCCTTATCAGCTACTTTTAAGGCCCTTATCGAAGGATGCCCAATCTTACTGTGTAAAGTTACTATTATCTAAATGGTAAGTGTGTCCAAGGCTATTTAGGAGTGGCCTATACAGTGTCACCAGATACATAACCAAGTAAACTAAGAGCTTAAATATCTCTAAACAAACCAGTTGCAATTAAAAGGTTTAAATATATTTAATAATAAAAGAACAAGACAATATTCAATAAATCAGCACAGTGACTACAAAGTTCAGAATCACAGGAAATATTTTAAAACACCACTGCAGGACAGACTCAAATAAGTACAGAGAACATATAAACTAATCTTTACTATATTCCTAACTATTGCTAAAAGAAACTATGCTCTAAATAACTTACTTACAGAACAAAACAAATGCCGATCAGAAGTACTAAATGGATGTTTTCAGATCCAAGACAAGATACAAAATGCATAGTTTCTGAGAGAGTTCTGAAATTAATATGAAAACATTACTGCTGGGTTAGCTGGATGACATCACTATTTGTCACCTGCCTTCAGTTCCCAGGCTAACAACTACCAACATAATTTTTAGCATCTCTGTTTGAGAAGTACATATCTCTCAGAAGTTTGCTTAGAACTGGAAGTCATAAAACAGTTAAATAATTGTACATTTTAAACCTAGTAATTATATTTTTGTTTCAAGAGAATAGAAAACCCTCTAGCTCTAGACATCCCGTCTCTTTACATTAACTAACATTTATGGTACAGTCGTAAACAATTTCAACTTATTTTCTTAAAGTTTTGAAGTTAACTCTGTATGTTCCAACTTCTACCATTAAAACACACATTTGCACAGGTATATAGTTTATACAAATTTCTGCTCTTTTCCAGCAGGGTACACTGTGGTTACCATCTTGAAGCTCAGTACATAACACATACAGTTCAACACGCACTTCTTCACCAGTAGTTTAATACCCACATAACATATTGTTCTATTACATTTGTAAGAAAAGTCTATGGATCATATAAATATTCACAAATGACATATGATTATTTACAAAATTCCAGATAGCTAGGCTGCCAGTATTTCCTTTTATCACATTTCTATATAAATCATATTACATTTTTCAAGTGATATATAATTATTTCAAAATTCCAGTTAGATGGATTGGCAGTATTTCCTTAGTTTGTCACAAATATCATAAAAACAACAGTTAATATCTATTTACTTGCATTAGACAATGATCAAATATTAATGCAGTTGAATTTGCTATTGGTTATGCTTTACGATGAAACATTTTAAAACCTTGTACATAGCATGGTTTTGGAATTATTGATGCAAATATGAACAAGCAATATATGACACCTAGAGGCATCAGTAGGAGTTAACTGCAGATGCACTTAGAGGTGTCTCATGGATTTACAGAGTTAATGTGTTTCTTGTTAAATAAAGCAACATTTACTACAGTACATTTTAAATTTGCAATTTAGAACATTTTTGCCATTAAGTATTGAAATAAAATCTATGACAAATGTATGTATACTGCAGAACATTTCAACCAATTCTAAATGACTTACCACACCAAATGGCAGTTGGCATAGAAGATTAAGGTTCTTTCTCCTGTATCCAGTGTACATGGTGTGAGCCTGAGTAAGTTAACTAGAGCATTTCACATACACACTTCATTCCTGCAAGATCTCCTGCAGTTGCAATAAAATTATCCATAATGCCACTACTCCAAAATCAAATCTCACGTGTCTTAGAGTGGATGCACAAAGAAGCTGCTCTTTCTCTCTCTCTCTCTCTCTCAGTGTTGAGCATTAATCTTAAAACAGACACATGCGGATGCAAGACAGAAAAATGCACAAAAAAGTAAAGACGACTTAAAATTTTACTTTTTTAATTACATTAATGTTGTGGCCAGCCAGATGGCCCTGGGCAGTTGCCTATGTCATCTAACACTGGATCCAGCTCTGTGCATAGATAAAACCTATCCACCTTTTATTCCTGTCATTGTAGACAATGCCATACTTAAAAATTCAAAACGAAAAACAAAAACACTAATGGATACAGACATCGCTCTGAATGAATCGGGGACAAATCTCAATAGAATCATGGATAGATCAAGAAATAATCTGGGACACTTTTAAAATATTAGTGCTATTAGCATGAGGCATTGACAGAATAAGAGAATGTGAATTAATTTACATTTTCTGAACTAAAAGAAGTCTATAACTGATGACTGCCATTATTTATTAAGTATAATTCACTGCCTTTTCTCCAAAAGTCACCAGTTTTAAGAGGAATTAAGAGGAACAGAACTAAAATTTGAATCAAAATCGGGGAGAGGTGAGAGGTACTATTACAGCTACATACAAAGGAATCCTTCATTAAGAAACACATCAGTCAAGTTTTTGTCTATATCAGAGATGTCTACAGAACTGAGGTATATTCTACTGAAAGGTTCTGTAAAATAACTCTCATAGCCAAACAGCTGTTTTTATAAAATTCAATCAAATGCCATACTATTATCAGTTGACTTGAAGGAAAACAAAGTATGGGTATGGGGGGGGGGTTAAAGCACTGGAAATCAATGAACTTCACTGGCAGATAAAGTTGGATTCACAAAAAGCTCCAGGGCTGAATGACCAAGTTAATTTTAAAATGTGTTTTAAAAACCTAGGTCAGTAAAAATGCATTGTAAATATTGTATTGCACATGTACATTTAGGTAACTTTTTGTATTGTTTGATTGTGATTGTCTGGATAAATCTTTGAACTAAGAACTGAAATTTCAAGTCAGCTAATTTTATTATGATGTTTGCTGGATTTCATGTTACCAATTGGGTGGCAGTCAGTGGTGTTTAACATTTTGGAGGATACTTCAGTTCTAAAGAAGTCTGTGATGTAGACAAAAGTGCTTGACTGAAGTATTTTAATAAAGGTGTCCTTTGAATGCAACAGTATCCAACAGTGTTTTTATTTATTTATTTGATTGACTGATTGATTTAGTTATTTATTTATTTAGACAGGGAGTTTGGAGCCTGATATCACACCCTTTTCAGTCATCAAGGGTCGACAAAAGCACTTCCATATATTTCTTCTCTGTCTTTTGAAATGAGGCATATAATCAGTGGAAATGGAAGGAGATGTACAGCAACTTCAAATGTCACATAATGACGAATGTGGTTACCACAGACCAAGACATGCTTCATCCACAAAGAAAGGAGGCGGCCCAAATTTTCCTGGGTAATAAATAGGCAAATCTCCAATGTGTCCCACTTCCAGAAAGATCTAGATAAGACATGATTTATTCAAAGCCCCAGGACAGGACTACAAGTGCAGACCCAGTGAGACCCCAGCTTGATCACCTCACCTGGAATGTTACTGTCTACGGCCTACTGCCAAGGTATCATCTCATTACACACAAAGTAAGACTTCATGTCCTGTTAATTGTTTAAATTGCACATGGGTTGTCAGACTGAATAAGGAGTGACCTCAAAAGCAGCTTCACCTCCTATAGCTATAGGACAAAGCTCCAAATGAAGGATATGGATCCCACTTTTCAGACAAGGAGCCACACTTCCCTTAAATCATGGTGGATGAGAGGTGAGCTCCTGTCACAGAGTGTAGTAACTACTGTCAAACTCTGCAATGTGGACACTGATTTGGGGGTGGGGGGGTCACTAAACAAATGGTGGCAAATGTCCAGTACTCCAGGACCAGGCAAGTAGATCTGACATCAGTAGATCTATGAGCTTGTAGTGACTCTACAGCCACTGACATCTCAGATTCCAATGCAACACCAAAATCTTCTGCAAGCAAAGGCCCACCACACAGATTATGATGCCCATCAGGTTATAAAAGCACAGAAGGGCCTTCTCCATGGGTAGGAATGGCTAACACAAATGAATGCCTAGCTAAGTAACAATTAAGGGGAATCTACTCTGCTGGACCCAAAAAGAGACTTGCATGTTTATGTTTAATCCAGTGAACTGCTCACAGAACGAAAGTTTCCAGAAGTCTCTTGAAAGATTTGTGACTTATTTTGGCTCTATGTAGGTAAAAAGCACAGAGTTTTTCCTCTTGAAAGACTTTAACTCCAGTGACAACATCCTGATGAGCCCTCTATGTACAGACGACAGTATAAATAGCAACATTCTGTAAGGAAATGGCTGCTGACACACAGTGAACTGAAGAAGGTCCTTGCAAGGATTCCATGCCCTGATGTACTAAGAAGCTTTCTTGATACCTACTGACAAATGACATCATGGAGGATCAGTATACATAAACTGGCATGCAGGATGTGTTCTGTGAAACTGTTGATGCCCTGGATGTGATACAAGTTTTTTGTGTCCATTGAAAGGAAAGAGGTCAGAGTAAAATCTCTTACTCTATTTCAGAGGACAGAGGGCCTATGCTACCCCAGTGAGGAGAAGGGTATTGGTTTGTACTAGTTAGTACCATAGAAATGGGCTTTGTTTCTGAAAAGGACCCTCTTAAGTTGTGGCTGACTATGACTGCACCCAGAGTCCACCCAATATTTTCCATGGCTCTACTTCCCTTCAGGAACTGATTGGTAGGGGTCAATAGTGTGCATCAATTAAGCACCATATCTGTCTGTTGGGATGCAGCCTCTACATCGAAGGCTGGATGACCACAAAGGAAGTAGTAGTAAAAGGGGCTTGAAAGGCTAAGACACCTGTTTTTCCCTTCAAGAAGTCATCCACCAAGTCTACAGAGGTTTGGTTGAAAAGAACTTTCCCTTAAAACACCAATAAAGGTGTCTTATCTGATCACTTCACTCAAAGAGAAAAGTCTCATCTAGGTCAATCTGACCAGATGCGTCTGAGCCAAAGGTCCTGAACAAGGTGTCATACAATCAACTTTGTATAAAGCTATGAGGAAGTGCACATCCTTAGAGAGGGAGAACAGCTTTTCTAGTATATGATCCACTAGAGAACATTAAAATCTAGACAAGTAGAATGAATAGTTGATGGGTATAACTTTAAAATGGGTAGAGCAGTAAAATGCCTTAGAAGCTCCATAAAATTTTAGATTCTTTGTTATGGCATGGGGAAGCAAAATGATACGGTGTTTAAGCTTCTAATGGATAAAGGAGATTGCGTATGAAGTGCCACTCAGCTAAGGACTGGTCGAAAGTATGTAACTTCTCCTATCAGGAGAAACAGAGCCCAGGTGCTTTAGACTACACATATGGCATTCTTGATGCTTAGCTCTATAGGCTAATGACCTAGACACTGCATCCTCCTCCTCATATGCTCATTTATACATTACTGGAGAGGAAAACATGGAGTTAATAGTGTACTCCATGAAGGCCTTCATATGCATACAGGTTTCCCAAAGGAAGGGTCATCTCATTGAGCAGCAGTACATCAGAAGTTGTTGCTCTTATCCATTTTGGAGAGGATAGGCTTTGAATCCTCAGAATTCTCAAGGGATCCTGAGGGGCAGTATTGTGCCTCTCACCATCATCAGATAGCTTAAGTTCACATATGTTTAGGTCATTGTTGGGATGAACACTTGAACGGCATATGTTGGATATTAGGAAATGGGGATTTTGCACTTGCAGGTTAAGTGGAGTACAGGAATGATATGTCTGCTTTGGAGCTTGTGCTGGTTTCAGGCCATGTTCTATAAGGGTAAGGGTGCCTTCCCATGTTTGTATACCTAGGCCCCACTTTAATGTCAAACACTTGCCTGAAGTTTAGGCCACGAAGTTTGAACTCTGATATAAGAAGGTACATGGGACATGAATAAAGAATCTTAGGCCTCAAGTACCAATGACCTTTGGCTGGGTCACTCAGGAGATGTCTACCTAAGATCAGTTCAGTTGCAAGACTGCATCCACTCAGCTGGGGGTTGAACAGATGACCTACCTCAGGACATGGAGAACAGATTGCACTTCCTGCAAGCTGCTTGTCATTCAATGAAGAGAAAAACAGATGCAAGCCTGATCACTCATTAAGGATTGACAAGCTCGTCACATGCGAGAACTGCACGGCTATGTCATAAACAAATTCATCTCTAGATGAAACATACTACATCCTGACCTGTTACTGTCAAGACCTTCTGATCTTTGCTCCAGCAGAGACCATTGGCTAGGTACAGGACCCTTAAAAAGATCCTCACATGATTAGCTTTCAAATGCTGTTATCCTTCTGTTAGTGCAAATTAGGCTATGAGCCTCTTCCTCTAGCGTTTGGGACTGGCAGGGCTGAACCAGCAGCTCTTATCCCAGTGTTAATGCTGTACTTGCTTCTTGGGAAACTGAAACAACGTCATGCAAGTCTCAGTTCTTAATTTCCTGGTCACCAAGACACTTAACCATGCTCAGCCACTTTACTCATGGAACACAGGAGCTTAACTATGTGAATCAGTATCAATATTCTAACTGTGTTAGCAACAGAAATAACTGGTGAGTTAAGTGTGGTAACTTGTCACAGTGTTGAATCTGATGGACAGGAATTAAAGAGGATGAATCCACCTTTAAGACCTGGCAAGGAGTGGCCCTAATGTTTATTGCTAATGCCTCTACACCATCTTTAATTAAAATATGTTATCAGCCCAAATTACCTAAAATCAGTAGTGATGGTAACCTCTTCCTTCACAAAAATGAATGAGTTTCTTTGCCATTTTATAAAAACTACAGAAGATACAACATTAAATAGATGTGGCTTAGACAATTTTAAGGGGTCTATATTAAAAGACCGAAGAGGTGTTTCAGCGAACACCTCTTGGTCGACACGTAATGAGAGAATGCACTAAAGCGCGAACGCTCAAAACAACGGTTTCTTTCCCTGGGAAAGAAATCGCTAACACACACACACACACTTTAAAACATAACAATGTGGGGAGCTTCACCCCCCACACCCCACCTAACTAAATATACCAACTCAGAGAACACACTACAGTGAGGAAAGGGGCAAACACACGGAGATGGCCAAGTGATTTCTTTCCCAAGGAAAGAAATCGCTGTTTTGAGCATTCGCGCTTTAGTGCGTTCGCTCATTACGTGTTGACCAAGAGGTGTTTGCTGAAACACCTCTTCTGTCTTTTAATATAGACCCATTTTAAGTATAGATCCGCGTGTCCAAGAACCAATGTGTGGTGGTAGTTGGGGGGGGGGGGTAAGCAATGTTTACAAATTATCTAGTATCTACCTGCCAGTTATCTGCTTCACCCTTTATATGTTTATAGATGTACAAAAACAGTTCTAATGTTGTAATTCAACTAATGATGTGGGCACACCAATGCAATAAAAGTAGGCAGAAGCAAAATTAAAATAAATGTGGCAAAATTTGATTCAGTTGGAGGCTGCATTCATACTAGATTAATGCAATAAACTGGGCTTTTGTGTAACTAACTCACATTATGATTACTGTCTCTATATTATACAAATTTAATTAACATCAAACAATGTCATCACTGCTCTGTATATTACTATGCATATTTTGATTCAGACTTTCACGAAATTGGCATGTAATTACTCAAGTTGGTAATGGAAAACCTAAATAAATAAACCTATAACAACATTTTATTCTCGTGGGAATCAAATACAACTGTTTAACAAGTTAAAACATGTATTAAGCAATTGAGGTTAAGGCCATCATTAACCACACAAGCAAAATTCACACAGATCCTCAAAGATGAAAGGGAAATTAGCCACACTACACCAAGTACAGTTAATAAAACTGTTAGGGGTGATGTGTTTACTAAGCAGCTTCTATGGTAATCTGAAGTGTAAAGGTTATAGAAAATCCTCTGAAGTTGCTCCTGGATGTAAAAGTCAATAATCTGTGATGGCAACGCTGGAATTTTGTTCAAAAGCCACAGAGAAACAACTTGCATGATTGTTTTGTTTTTGCAAATGACCTACTCTGTCTGAGACTGCTCTTCATGTGGGCAGAGCTTGGCTTCACAGTCTCAAAAAGCTAAAACAAATTTGGCAAGGCAATACTCTAGTTTTGTGCTAAACATTTACATCTTCAGTACATCTGATTCATTAAAGGAAGGCAATGCCTTAAGCCAAGTGTTAGCAGGGTTTGTTAGTAAACAGTAAACATGCTAATTGAAAACAAGTCTGGTTAAAAAAAAATATTCTTAATCCTATACTAAGACAAGACAGACTGTTAAAATCAATAAAACCAGAAGACAGGCCATAAAAAATGGAAACATTTTTGTATCGTATATTGTTAATCGAATTATTGTGAAGTGACACTATGTTCCCTAAACACTGCTTTTGTATGTTTAATCCCATTACCTCGCATATCCTTTTTTAGTTTACGAAGATCCTTCTGAAAATCTTCAAACTTCATCTGAGATGCTTGAAAAAGATCTTGCGGCTGTGGTAAGGGGAACACGCACTGTTCTTTGCCAGCATTCTGAAATATAAAGATTTATACACAATATAATGAGCTGCAGTGTCAGGCATTATAAGGCTGACGTACACAGCCATGTAATAATAAAGACGTTTGCAAACATATCGCTTAAAAGATTCAGTCAGTGTAATACAGAAGGCCAAGGAATAATTATTTGTTTGAAAACCAGAGAGAAATTATTTGCTAAGGTATGAATCTGATGGGAAACCAACATAGTTACAAGGTACGATGCACCTCAAAATACCAGTAAATACAGTGAGGACTACATAACTTTCCCAAGTTGCTTATCCCCAGGGTAAGTGTCCCACATGACTTCACAAAGAGGGCTATGATCACAGTCCTCAATAATAATCCATTTTGGTAAAATAAGAATCTGACAAACAGCTTTCTGCAATCATCCCCAAGCCACTGCTCCAACAAACTGATCTACCAGTGATGTCAGGCTGGAAAGTTTGCCTCCACTTGGGCATACACAAACCCAAGGTTGGTGATTATACATTTAGAAATAAACTACATACAGATATACAACTTATACCCCTCATTGCAGCTGCATGGGACAACAGCAGCCCAAGGATGTTGCCAGTGCACCACTTGAGTGGATCACTGGAAACTGAATGCAATATTAAGCTGCAGGGCTACCTGCCCTGTATGTCAGTGTTTCCAAACTCTGTGACTCAGGCTCTGAGCATAAACAGCTTACTTTCAGTAGCAAACTTCTTACACTCAGTACCTGGTGCTTGCATGAACCATGATCATCCATTGTACCTTATACTTTCCTGCAACTGTCGTTTGTAGCTATGCATAAGGTTTTCTGAATGCCACCACTATGCGAAACACTAAGAAGAAGAAAAGTAACAATAATAATAAATAATAACAATAATAATTATACATATAGCTTGGAGTAACAAGGATATAGAAATAGTCTCCCAGACAAAGAAAATAGTGTCATTTCTGTCATCAATGTAACCAATAAGTGGCGAGAAAAGCAATTAGAGGAGAAATAATCTATTAAATAAGCCTAAAGAAATAAGGAAATAGAAAACTGGTGTTGTAGAAGAGGCAGGTGCAACATGCCTAAGGTACAGTTTTCTTGACCCCTAGATCAAAACACAAATGGTTAGGTAAGATGGCTTTTCATGTCACTCTTTCATTCTATATACACCTTTTCCCCATACATATTTAACAAACTGCACAACAAATGAAGTTTACATTTTGTTTTGAAGTACTTAGTACCTTTAGCATTTTGGGCAGGGAGTAGTTAAGCGGACACAGTGAATATGCTTAAATTCCCTTAACTTTTCCTTGGTGAAAACATTTTTCTTTCATCTAGTACAGTACAGATAACCATACATGGGCAAAACCACAAGCAGCAAGAAAAAGAAGGCAGCCATGAAATAACTCACATTCGGCCATCTAGAGGACAACCCCCCCCACACACACACACACACACACACACATATATATATATATATGTATATACACACATACATATAAAATGCAAATTATTCTCATACACGGTCAGATCTACATGATCACACGTTTATTTCACACTCTGCTTTTACAGCTTTCATTGTTTCATGGTTTACATTTAATCACGTTTTATTCTACTCTAACCTACTCTTATGCCTGCCTAATGAGGTGCCAAATACTACAACATTGCACTCTACACACTCAGTGCACATAAGGATCTCCTGTTTTTCAGGATGAGCAATTCTGGCATTTCAAGCATTTGCATTTCTTATCTTTATCCATCTTTTACTAATACTCCTATAAAGTCCATGTCAAGTTACTGAGAAGGAATATACTATGAGAGTCAACTGAAAAAGAATATTTTTATAAATCTCAATATGGAGGAAATGTCTGAATTGAAAATGATGTGTAATGATCCCCACATAATATTTAAGCCAGCAGATAAAGGAGGGGGGATAGTGGCTATGGATGCGACTTTTTATAATGATTTAATGCTCCATATGCTAGATAGTGATACTGCATACAAAAGGATTGAGAAATCACATATAGTTTCACTAACGCGATATGTTCATGATACCCTCTACGATATGCTTATGACCAGGTCTATTGAAAAATCTCTTTATGACTTTCTACTAGTAGAGCTTCCCCTCATCCCTATTATCAAGGGCCTTCCAAAATTACATAAAAAGGTATATCCACCACCATTGAGACCTATAGTGTCCGGTGACCATTGGGTCACATATAATGCATCACTTTATATACAGGATAAGTTAGGAGCCTTTGTAAAGCAGGTCCCTACAATCCTTTTGGACTCGTACAAACTTTTGGATGACCTGAAGTCAGATATAATAACTAAGGAAATAATGAATAGCACCATATTGGTGACTTTAGATATTGAAAGTTTATTTACAAAGATTCCCCACGAATATGGCTTAGATGCAATAAGAAGCCACATGACACAACTTAAGGTTCCCAATGGTGATATTATGAATATATGTTGCCTTTTGGATTTAGTCTTGAACAATAATGTCTTCCTCTACGGCAATGTGGCATATGCACAAACATGGGGGGTTGCCATGGGGACCCCCTGTGCCAATGCATATGCCAACCTTGTCGTATTGGAATGGGAAAAGGAATTTATATTTAATGATATGAGGTTTGCAAACGTCGTATTATACAGACGTTTTGTAGACGATATACTAATTATATGGAATGGTGATGTAGATGGCCTTATTTCTTTCATTGACTATATGAACAGTGTCACTCCGTTTTTTAAGTTTAGTTATGATTTTTCTCATCATCATGTTGATTTTTTAGATATTACTATCAAAAAGGACAATTTATGTAGACTATCTACAACACTCTATAGGAAACCTTGTTGGAGGAATGGGATCCTCCACTATGATAGCCTACATCCACGACATATTTTTCCAAATATTATAAGAAATCAAATGGGGAGGATTGATAGAATTTGTAGTGACAGACTTGATTCTCTAAGCCTAATGGATACTCAAAGGAAACTCTTTGTGGAAAGGGGCTATCCTATTGAAATGATTAATGAAATAAAAGAACCACTATCTAATGGTACTAGGTTCCATATTAAAAAGTCTACTTTTTATTATAATTCCGGTAGGAAGATGTTCAATACTATGTCCTATGATATCAAATACACCAATGATGTACAGCATTTGACCAATATAATAAAGGGCAACTGGAAAATTTTACTATCAGATACATCTATTTCAGAAGTTGTGAGTAATAAACCAACCTTTAGATACATGAATTGTATGAACATAAAGAGACTATTATGCAAGGAGAAATTAACTAATACATCCACTGATATTAGATCTTTGATAAAAACAGGCACCTTCCCATGCACTAAATGTCCCTATTGCAATTACATCTGTAGAAATAGTGGTTTTACACCTCCAGATATGATAAGGAACATACTACCAATGCACTATGCAAATTGTAATACTAGAAATGTGATATATCTTGCCACCTGTACCCTTTGTGATGCTTACTATGTGGGTTTAACCTCACGGAGACTAAGAGATCGAATTTATGAACATGTATATAACATCAGAAAGAGTAATCTTAATAATGCCTTAGCTCTACATTGTAGCATCCACCCTCAACATAGTTTTGTGTTCCAGGTTTTACAGGTGGTGGATTTTAATAGAAGGGAAGGTGACAACCTAAATACCCTGGAGGGCTTTGAGCTAAGATGGATACTGAGACTTAGAGCTCACTTATCGCCAGGTCTCAATTCCGTAGTTAATCTTCGACCAGCCCTGATAGGTCCGAGCTAATAAAAAAGATATTGGAGAATTTGATGTATTTTGCCATCTTTATTAAATATATAAAATATATATTTTATTTAATTATTGATGATACAGCTTTATTTTAGTACTGTAATTAAAAATATGCTTTGTTGTTAGTAATTATTATTTATATATTAATTTTGACAAATGTGATTAAATATTTTCATTGGACTCTACAGAGTTCGTGAACCTCTTGCTATGAGGCTCGAATCTGTAGTATCAATTTACATTAAACTTAAGAATAATGCCATTTTATAGCTCAGTCTCTAGTATTAGTTATTGGAGATTATATTACAGCTGAGTGCTAATCCTACTTTTATGTTTATTTTTATTTTTAGAGCGGCGTTTTATATTGCGCATCTCATTTCTTTGTTTGTAGTATTTACTTTAATTTATGGCTTTAGTTTTTGATTAAATGGGATTGTGTATAAGATTTATCTGTGCTTTTTAGGAGATATATATACTTTGGATACTGGTTGTGTTTTGACTTTTAATGTCAGAACCTAATTATAGTCATGGATTCTGTGACTATACAATTCTCGCCATGGTTAGTATGGCAGCGTTTTGCTGTGCTAAGCGTATTGCTTGGCTAGCTGCTACAACATGATGTTTCCTTTTCCCGGGTGTGTAATCCATCATGGCACAAATACAAATGTACTTGACTGTAGGTTTGCTTCAACAATGAATGCTGTTTATAAAAGGCTCTTAGTTAATATGTTGAGATGATGTAGTCTTTTATTGTAATCCTTAAGACTACGTAAATGTCAATGATTTAATTGTTCTGGAAATAAGCATTTATATCAGAATGTAATAATATGAGATGGAAATATGCCTTTAGAAACGAGCTAGGATTGTTAAATAGAAATCTAGTGGAAGCTATACCATAGATTGCTTCCTTTCCTAAATATGGGCATGGCTTCCTGAATTGATTTACGGAGGCGCAATGCCGATGTTTGAACAATTTTATGTATTTCATCAATTAATGTGATATTCATAGAAATGAGAAGGTTTAATGATGTGTTTTAAATGATATATTTAACAGATTCTTCACGTTGGTTTTAAATATAATGTTAGGTAGTTAAAAACAGTACTATTATTCTATTTATTCAAGTTTTATCATTGTTAACGAGCTTATAGTTTGTTAATTGATCACAATTAGTGTGATTAATTGGTTAATTATGACAAGGGGTTTATATAAAAGAAAATGGATTTCTTTGCATGATTGTAACCTGATGAAGCACAACTTGTTTGTGTGAAAGCGCTCGTTCCTGTTTTACTTTTACAATAAACGTTACTTGGATTATATCGTGGTGGTTTCAAGCAGTTTCTTCACTATTACTGAGAAGGAATAGACAGAAAGTCATTATATTGAATGTAGACTGTTATAATGTCAAAACACTGAATACTGAAATCAAAATATCTACTCCCCTATTTGCATATAGAAGCATGGACCTGCCTAACCCACCCAACCCCCAAACTCCGGCACAACTCACAGAAGCAATCATTTCTAAATTTTACTAACAGGTGAGCATACCTCTCAACTATACACATTTCCACAGAATGTTCAGATTTTTGTCTCATATTTTTGGTCTGTTCCTCAAAGTTCCTCATAAAAATGTGTGTTTTTTTTTGACAAATCAATGGGATGATCTAAGGATTAAAGTCACTAAGTAATGACACATATTCAAGTTTCAGATTTCATATCCTTCAGAAAATGCATGGTAACACAGATCTAGTCATTCTAACAACATTCTAAGTTTGTAAGAGCAATATTTAAAATGTGTCCCTATTTTTGGGCCTTTGTCCACACTTCTTCCGCTAAGTGGTTGAGAGGTATGCAGGTGAGTGATACTGTTTGTTGACTGGCTGTGTACTGGCACAATGTATATATGTAGGACATGTACTTCATTAGTAGTTATTTTGAGTTCCAGCATTGTTAAGTTTCAACATTTTGACATTGCAGGGTTTTTCACTCAATATAAGGACTTTCAGTAGAACACTATTCAATAAGTTGTAATGTAACAAAAGAGTATTTAACCAGGTTCACTTTATCAACATATATCACACTAGCTTAACAATGCAACATAATGGTTGCCAGGGTTATAGCAATAATTCTGGTATGACTTGAGCAATGAGATAGCTTTCAGAATGGTTATATATGGACAGGCGCATGCGCGCACACACACACACGCACGCACGTGCACACACACACACACATTGTGTGTGTGTGTGTGTGTGTGTGTGTGTGTGTGTGTGTGTGTGTGAACCAGCCCTTTGGTCAAATGTTCAGAACACTGAATATTTGTAATTACTGGCATAAGTGATCCAACAGTCATACGATTACAGAATGGTGGCATTACTTAGTGAGAGGTTGCAGTATAACAAGGATTGGGAATTTGCCTTTTACCCACTGTTGTGCCATCTCAGCGGTGGTATATATATATATATATATATATATATATATATATATATATATATATGTAGCAGGCAATGAGTGGGCTTTCCCCCTTCAAAAAAATATAATTTGTTGTTGTTTTCTTCCAGAATTTTGACTTTCAATTTTTTTAGATCGCTCAGTTTATGTTAAATTTTGTGAATTTTTAACTACAGGTAGTACACTCATATATATATATATATATATATATATATAGAGAGAGAGAGAGAGAGAGATGGGTCCCCTTCAGAAGGTCAAACTTTTAAAAGCTCCACTTTCATATGGCCGAGACTATATGATCGAATTTTTAAAAGTTCGAGTACGGTTTGATTGGGGATCTCCATATAGCACGGAATGGCAGGATTTCTTTTTACCTCAATGTAGTGAGATCTCGGAGTTGGTATATTTAAATAATAGGGGGGTGCACTGTTTAGGTTTGTTTTTCTTGTTTATTTTTTTCACATTTTCTAACATTTAGGTGTTTGATTATGTGAAGTAGATCCACATACATATGTATGTGTGTGTGTTTGTGTGTGTTTACAAAAATCATAGGAATCAGAGGAAATATAAGGCTATTTGATCAGAAACCATGCATGTCTTGCCAATAACCCAACCCTTTTCAAGAAAGGAAAAGCCTGTTAAGTCCCTGATATTTCCAGGCACCCATCCAGTTGTCTAAGCTATGTTTGAAGGTGAACAGGTTATCACACTGCTTGACAAGCAAACAAAGCCTATTCTAACAGTAGGGGGAGCCGCTGGGTAATGAACCTATCCCTCTATTTACTTTTATTTATTTCTTGATGTAGAATGAGATCTTTCATTGTAGCGCTGGTTCCACTATTTAACTTATCAAGAAAAAGGAAATCATGGATAATAACATCCCAGAGGGAATGGTAAATAAGGCACAGGTTTCCCCTCAAGAACCTACATGACAAAGCACAGGACGGGGATTTCAGCCCACCCTGATAGCCAAGACGTTTGAAGACAGATATCCTTTTTTTTTTTAAGGAACCTCTGTAATTTTTTGAGTTTTTTGATATCTCTACTGAAATACTGAGTGAGTACAGGAGAATAATAAGTTCCCTGGTTTTAGAAGAGATGCTGTTTGGGATTAGTTGTGAGATAATGAAGAATTTTAACTATGGTTGCTACATGGTATTCAAAGGAGAGGAGAGACATTGACCTCGATTCACAATTACCTGATTACTGTTCTCATTAGATAGCAGTGTGATATATATATATATATATATTTTAAAACACCTTTATTGAATTATCACTTGTGATATAGGCAAATTTACATTTAAATTAAAGAAATCAAACTGTATTAACAAGTTCACGTTTACAAACGTTACACTTTACATATATTTGTAAATATATAACCTAAGCAACATTTCAGAAATTATTCAATTCCTGCCATATTTTTTAAATGAGAAACATCTTTATTAAATGATCACTTATGACATAGGCAATCATACATTTATATAAATGAAAACAAACCACACTGACATAATTCTAGTTGCAAGCATTTTACATCACAAAACCATATTGACACACTCCCAGTTGCAAACATTATACATCACTTATAATCTATCCAATCATTTTCAGTCAAACATTACATAGCTAATTTAAGTCCTGCCTCTTTTAAACCTCATTCCTCCCCTATATGTATTGTTCCCACAATTCCCATTTTTTCTATGTAGTTCTCCTATCCTTTTCTAAAGATCTAAATTCCAGTTGTTTTATTTCTGTTACTATATTCATTCTAGTATAGGTGGTTTAGATTTCGATTTCCATTTTCTAGTAATTGCTTTTTTGGCAACCATCATAATTGGACACAGCAAGGCCTTACCATGTCTAGGCAATTTGGATTCTGTATCATAGCTCAGAAAAATCATCTCCCTCATCACACCAATCTGCCCACCCAGCATCTCCAACAGTGCATCCCACAGGGAATTCTTAAAGTTCGACAACCCACTGCACTCCCAGAAAATGTTCCCAAGTACCTCTTTCTTCCCTGTCACATCTCCAACATTTGCTGTCTACCTGAGGAAAAATTCTCTGGAGTCTACTCAGGGTATACAAATATTTATGTAAACATTTCCAAGCAAAAATCCTAAATCTTCTAGACCTTGTTGCATATTTGAGAAACATACTTGTATCCTTCCATTGTTTATTTGTGAATTGCTTATCGAATCTCTCTTCCCGATCCTTTCTAACCTCCTCCGATTCATTCTTATAGTTATAATGGAATATTTTGCATGCTCTACTAATTACTCCTTTTCTAATGGTAGCTTCTGTTCTAGATTCTACTAAAAAAACTCTACTAGTGCTGGTCTTTCATTTAGGACCTCCCTATTTCTTTTTTCTTATACTCTGATATCAATCCTTGATAGGGAAGGCAATCTCTAACCTGCAGTCCAAATAAATTCTTGGCCTCTTCCCATTCTATTACTTTTCCCCTCTCTAGTTATTTGCTCCCAAAACGTTGGTTCCTTTGACAGTTTTCTCCAATAATTTCCAGCCCCCTCTTGACTATTGTTTATATCCCTAATTGCAGTCATCCCTATCAGGAGAATCTCTTTTCACCATTCCCATGTTGGCTTAGTTCTTAGGATACTTTCTGCAACCTTATGGATACCAAATTCTATATAACTATTGCTATTCTACTTAAAGGCTTGCATCCAAAATCCCAGTCTCTCTTCGTTTCTTGAATGGGTCTATGTTAAATATTCGAACATCCACAATGTCGAACGTTACATAGTCGAGACCAAATGTTTGACATTTGGATGTTCGAATATCAAATAAAGAAAAACAAAAACAAAAACACACCTTAACAGTGTGAGCAGGGGGCAAGCCCCCCCCCTGCACCACCCACCCCCCCTACTTAAATATACCAACTCCGAGAACGCACTTCAGTGCAGAAAAGGGAAATTCTCCCCATCTGTACCATACAGCGCTGTTGAAAGTCAATCTTTGAACACTTGAAATTTCGAACGTTTGGTCTCGACCATGTAACGTTCGAAATTTTAAGCATTCAAAGAATTGACATAGACCCTCTTGAACCCCCCCCCATTTTATCATCATCCCTTTCCTCTTTGAATTATAGTTTTCCACTTGTGCTATGTATAAGATATCAGACTGATATTGAAGTAGGTTGTAGTAATTTGATATTTTCTGAAAGAGATGCTGCTGCATTTCTTGGCATTTAGTTTGAGATATTTTTGATACACCAAGACTTAACTTGTATTAATTCATTTTGTAGGATATTAGCATCACTGACTGACTACAACCAGCTTACAATCAGTGGCAAACTTAACCAGAGATACTGTTGTTAGTTTTAAGGTCAGGAAAATAACTGCCAAATAAAATGTGGTCCAACACAGATTAGGAGGGGGGGGTTACATTTTCCCTAAAAGGAGGCATCACTGAATATGACAATGAGTGATCTGTCCTTTAGACATTTTGTAATCCATCTCATACAGGGCTCAATGTGTAGGTCCATTAGCTTACTCACAATATCATGTGGCATGGTGTTATACACCTTTGCCAGATTCAAAGCAGCAGCATGGATTGAAGGACTTGTGCAACGCTGTCATCTCCAGAGCGTTTATATGCAAATTGGTCTCTAGAGGGGACCGCATGCCTTGGACTATTTGTCCCAGATAATGCCCGCCCGAACTGGATGTGCCCGTGGTCACTGTGACCTTTGGAGGAGGGAGAATGAATGGTTGGCCTTGACAGAGGTCCTCCGATTAGAGCCACCACATAAGAGATTGTTTGCATGCTACAGAGATTCTGATTGGATGATTCATTGGATGCCAGAGAAGGGACCATTGGACTGCCAAGGTTCACTGAATAACTCTCATATGAAGGTGTGCTACTGGAACAAGAGTAATCGTGGTGGTCATGGCCCACAAGGCTCTTAAAACAAGGCTTGATGGGGGAGAAGGAATATCTAGGATTTGCTGATATGGGTTTTCAGGGTGGAGATTCTGTCCAGAGGGAGAAGTGCTAAAGAACAAGTGGTTTCCAGGTTGACCCCGATGAAATCTATTATCTGTACTGGACTGAGATGAGACTTTTTTAGACTGATGGAGATGCCTAATGTCGAGGCTAGATGGAACAGAAAGTCTCTGGCATCTAGGAGTCGATGCCTGGAGGGAGAAGTTTGGAACCAATCATCCAGATAGGGAAACACCTGGAATCCTTGCAGTCTCAGGTGAGCTGCCATTACTGACATGCATTTGGTGAACATCCTGGGGGCTGTGGTGAGACCAAAGGGGAGTACTCTGAACTGGTAGTTAATGGCCCCAGCTGAAAGCAGAGGAACCTTCTGGAGCACCTGTTCATCTTGATATGATAACACACATCCTGATGGTCTATGGCGCAAATTCCTGAAGGAAGGGCAAAATAGACTGAATCATGACCATTTGGAACTTTGAATTGGCAACTGATTTGTTGAGGGTCGTAAGGTCCAGAATGGGCTTGAGGTCCCCTGTCTTTTTGGGCACTAAAAAGAATCTTGAGTAGATGTGTAATCCGAGTTGATCTGGGGGACACTTTGGATGACTCTTTTTGAGAGCAGCTTTGAAACTTCTAAAGGTGCAGCCTCCCTCTGGCTGGGAGGAACATCGGGAAGGGTCTTGCTTGGAGAGAGGTTTTGGAAAAAGGGTACTGAATAACCTCCGGATACAATCTTTAACAGCCAATGAACTTTTGCAATGGCTTCCCAGGCTGTTGGGTGTAAAGACAAACATTCGCCGACCTCCTCCAGAGAAGAACAGTCAGGCAATACTTCAGGATTGCTGGTTGG